>NW_020956869.1:33318-66552 GCF_003031625.1 Empidonax traillii
GAGAAAATTGTGGCATGATATTTTGCACAATATGTAATGCTCCTGTGGTTCCAAGTGAAAAACAAGCTTTGACAAACATCTTGAGAGTGTTTTGCATCAGTGAAAGTTGTAAACAGTTGAATTTGCAGCAGGAGCAAACGTTACAAAATAAGAATCGGGGAAACTATTCTTTTTCTTTTTTTTTTTTTTCCCCCCAAGACGAAAAAAATTGTATTGCAAAGTGAACTGTTAACAACTTGCCAAGGCTTACTGCACTGCTAATGTTCTCCCTATCAATGTCACTGGGAAGAGCCCTTGGAGAAACACTGGTGTCACCTCTTGTTCAGCTCAGCTGAGAAAAACGTACTTAAACAACCTTCTGGAAAGTCATGTAACGAGCTAAAAGAGCTGCTGAAGGACAGTCTTGAGCTCCCACTTTCTGCAGACGAAAGGCAGATGTAAATAAAACCAACTCGCGCTCTCAGTTACATCGCAGCATCCCACCGACCTGTCACGAGCCTTTCACAATAACCCAAACGGTGAACTTCCAACTCAGGCTGCTCAAGCAGGATATCGGTGTTTAGGAACTGGGAACCAGAAAGGGCGGGGCTACAAGAGGCAGCAGTAACCTGTAAATGCAGCAATACCTTTGAAAAAAACCCCTAATCTGGAGACGGCAAAGCTCACGAGGGCGCCCAGCGTCAGAACAAGATGCCATTTCCCAGCACAAGGCCGTCCCTTGCTGAGGGGAACTGCTCCGTTTCTGAGGAACCACACTGAGAAAAATATTTGTAAATTTTACTGCTCTGGCTGCCGAAGTGAAACGGTTATTTTGCCACCCGCCGAGCCCGCAAGCCCAAATGCACCGTCTCTCCAGGGAAAGGAGAAATGTCTGCAAAATCACATTATCCACTTGAATGCCGGCTTGAGGATGAGGTGGAATTTTTAGAAGTCCGCATCTAAAGCTGTACTTCACAGCGCCGACCCCCCTTATGTGGGCTTGTTGGAAAGACAGAGTGGTATTTTCAGAATGAAAGCAATTGCTTCAAGAATAATGTCAGCTCTTATTGTTCACAAAGAGCTGGAATCGGAGGACATGAAGCAGCAAACCACTTGGCTGACCTTGCCAGCTGAGCAACACGAAACAGCCAAGCGAGCAAAGACACGTCGGGAGAGGCAGCAGGAAAGAAAAACCAGAACACAGACGTGTGCCTTGCACAGGTTCCTGTGAAACCACTGCCCCATCTTTATTTCAAAGGGAGCCAAAATGCTTGACCACTAACCATGGCAAAAATCCCGACCTTATACACAGGTTCTCAACATGGACCCTTTGATGAGGGCAACACGTTGGAAAAAGTAAATCCAATTGCTTCATTAATGTCATTTCCACAGCCAAGTGTTAAAACCCACCCTTGGAAGATCACTTTGCAGCACTGTTGGTGCCTTGAGGAGTCTGCAGACAGTACCAGTGCTGCAGCAGCAGATGGAAAAAGGCCGAGGACGAGGAATCTGGGGTGAGGATCTCACTATGCTTGTGAAGTTTTAGGAGAAGGCAAAGCTTTAGCGTAAGCACAAAGGCATCATGTCATTTTTGAGGAAACTCAAGAGGAGACCTTTTCATCCCGTGTTTGTGCTGACAGCGTTCATGTTTTTTTATTTAAATATTTGGCTCAGTAGAAACTTTATCCTTCAGAGATGCTATGAAAGATTACTAATCCAGAAACCCACAACCTTTAGTCAAAATAATACTGGGCTTTCCCTCTATAGTTATCCTTAGATACTTTCAAGATTTTCTATGCTGGTACCCTTTGATTTAGAGGAAAAAAGCAAAGGCCAAAAAAAATTTAAAAAAAAAAAAAAAAAAAAAAAAAAAAAAAAAAAAAAAAAAAAAAAAAAAAAAAAAAAAAAAAAAGACGCCCCACAAAACCAATCCCCCTTCCCAAATTCCCACAGAATGATGAAATCTTAATCTATCCAAATATCTCTTTCCTCCCCGCTTCGCACTCAATAAAAGTTTTGTTGGGAACTTCAACCTCATTAGAGTCCCCATCATCTAACTAACGTTCAGCAATAACAAAGAACCCTGCCATAAAGCTTTTGATGGATGTTTCTCAGCCAACACATTACAGCCAGGATTTATGGGAATGATTTAGAAAAGTTAAAAAAAAAAAAAAAATAGGACTATCATTTAGCAGAAAAATTAGAAATGCAAATTCAGAGGAAGACAGTATCCTTTTCTTCATGGAGACAAATTTTAAAACAGTTTCTGGAAAGGGGGACCATATAATAAACTTCTAATTTCAATAGTAACATTAGGTAAGGAGGGAAAATTACAATAGGCCAGGTACCATGTCAGCCTTGATATACTACTACACTTCTTTATGAGCACATTACAATTCAGAGAGCTAATAATAAAAAGTGATGCTGAGATGATGAATTGATGCTATGCAATTAGACCTATTAGAATTCACAAGAGTCGACAGGCAATAATCAAACCACTTTCATGCTGCCCATTGCAATTATCTTTGCACTTAAGAATCAACAAAGCACATAATGACTTGCTCTCGATTAAGGAATTCATGAGAAATGGAATTTTAATTAGTGTGTAGAAAATTTGGGCCATTTATTACTTTACAGGACAACAGATTGTAAAAACTAGTTGAGTGGCTCTAAGTGTTCAACGGGGGTTCAGGTCCACAAAGAACACACTGACTCTCCCAAAAAGAAGATCCCAATCACACCCCTTGAAATGGGATTGCCAAAGTAAGCGCACATCCGCTTCTGTAAAATCTGGCGGGGAAAAAGAAACAACAAAAAAACCCAAACAAACAAAAAAAACCCCCACCAATCCACAAACAAAACTGCTGGAGCTTGAGACTAAAATGGAAACCATTGCTGATGTTTTCAATTATCAGTTGATGAACAAGAGTGGGGTAGAATTACATTTATTTGTGATACGAACCACAGATACCAGGTCTAATTCTACATTCTCATCACAACAGGAGTGGGACAAGACAATGAAAATGCACCATCAGTTAAAATAAACAGTCTGAATAGTAACTTGAATGCTGATTTAAGCTTTCTTTTACCAGTCCTTAAATAGGAAGACTACTTCGTTTCAAACAAAAATCATTCTCATCGTTTGCTGATGTTAGTACAAAACAATTTACTAATAACTTGAACAAAAGGATCAGTTAAATTATGGAAGTGGAGCTTCTAGATAGTGTGAAATAGAGGTTGATGGGGAAGTTGAACAATTATGCTGAACTCAAATGTTATGAAATGCACATTTTCTAAAAAATGCCAACAAAAATCCACACTTGGAGTGGGAATGCTGGTGAGACAGACATGTATATAATGTTATGTGCTTGCGGAAATGAATGGTAAATCACCACGATATTAAGTAACACATCAATTTGCTAAAAACATAGTATTTATTTCCTGCACATGGGTCGGCATGTTCCCAGCACGAGGCTGAGCAGAGAATGGATTGAGAGCAGCCCTGAGCAGAAGGAATTGGGGATGCTGTTGGATGAGCAAATTCAACACGAGCCCGCAATGTGCACTCACAGCCCAGGAAGCCAACCATGTCCTGGCTTGCATCCCAAGGGGGCTACATGAAGGTATGGAGTGATAGGACAAGGGAGAGTGGCTTCAAACTGAGAGGAGAGGTTTAGATTAGAAAGAAAGTCTTTACTGTGAGGGTGGTGAGGCACTGGAACACGTTGCCCACAGAACTGTGGGGATGCCCTATCCTTGGAAGTTCAAGGCGAGGTTGGATGGGGCTCTGAGAAACCTGGTCTAGTGGGAGATGTCCCTGCCCACAGCAGGGGGGTTGGAACTAAGTGGTCTTTAAGGTCCCTTCTAACCCAAGCCATTCCTTGATTCTATTCAGTCTTTAAAAAAAAAAAAAAAACAAAACAAAACAAACAAACACAACTACTAGAGGTCCATAATTGTTTAAAAAAAAAATAGTTAATACTGGGCCATTTGGATTATTCAGAATGAAATAATTAAAAGTTTAGATTCAAGTGTAATTGCAATATCTGCTAAAGTGTGCCCGCAGCTTTGTGCCTTATGAACTTCCTATTTTGCTATGGATAAGCAATTGTGTGTTTAGTGCCCAAAATCTGCCAGAACAGCCTTCTTTTTCCATTGTCAGGGAATTACTTTAGCATTTCTGGTTCTTGGTTCCGTGGGGGAGCCCTGTCTTTGTAATGTCCCCATTAAAAAAAACCAAAAACATTCACAACAACCTGAATGGCTTCTTGTAAACGACAACACTTCAAAAGAGGGAATAAAATAACCCGCACAGGGATTCATTCTTAAACTGCCCTACGTGCTCTGCGTGGCGAGGGCCCTGGGAAGCAGCAGGGAAAGCAGCAGGCACTGCTGCCCCCCAGGGCCACCCCTCCCACCAAGGGAACATTTTTCACACTGCTGCAGAGCCACCATCTTCACCCCACGCTGCACTTTCAGGGAAAGGGATCTCGTAAGATAGGAATGTCTCCAGCATGCTGGAGTTGCCCCCAGGGAGCGGGGAGGGCTCATCGCAGGTTAAAGCAGCTCAAGGTGCCGCTGTCGCTTCCCATCAGTCGAGGATGGGTGATGGGCTGGCTTAGATGGGAGGGTACAGGAAGCTGGCACCGAACCCTCCCTGCCTCACTTCCCACCTTCTGGTCTTGTTCCAGGCCCAGGGTGTTTAAATCAGTGCACCTCACAGCCAGGGCATCAACCACGACACCCAGAGCTGCCCTTTCCTCCTGCCCTGCACTTGTTCCTGCAGACGGAAGGGAAGGACCTCGGGGAGGAGGCACAACCTGTTTACTTTGCTGCAGTTGTGAAACACGAGTGGTTTCTGTGAAAATAACACCTACCCTTGGCCTAGGTACTGCAGCAAAGAAGCTTTTTCGGAAAGGACTTGGAGAGCAGTGAATCCCCTTGGAGGCCCAGGGTGAATAGTTCAGACATACCAGAAATTTTTGATCAGAAAAGCAAGTAGGAGTATCATTGCTTCAAAAACATAACATAGTTAATTCAAAATATGCTTACAAGGTAAAGAACGCTGTTACTCCAGAAAGGGCTCCTAGATTAACATCAAAATCTCTTAAATAAGTCATAAAACACACCGTGCTGCTGAGGATTGTTACAAGTGAACCTGAACTAAGTGATTCTCTGTGCCGCAGAATTTACAAGATCATAGCTCAGTACCTCATTAAAATTAGGGTTCTGTTAATTAAAGCCTTCTTTCAAGTGATAGATGGCTACTGTGGATATAAGCTGTGCATACTGTTGAAACTTCACATTAGGAATAGATAACACACATAAAGCATATAGCCCTGAGTGGAAATAAAGTCGGGGTCTGCTCCTATGGAAGCAAAGATTTCTTATACTGCAATACAGAAAGGGGAAGGCAAAGTAGAAGGTTCTGTAAAATTCAGCAAAGTCCTGGGTTAGCACCCAGCCTTGCTTGAAAATCTCTCAACTAGCAGTACCCTTTTTCACAGGTTTAAAGTCTTGCCAAAAAGCCACAGAAAGGTTTCACAAAGAGACAGAGCCTTAGGAGCAAACTCTTTTGCGTCCCTGCCCAAATTCTTTAATCCGAAACTGTAGGAACCACGTGTTTCACTAAAAGGCACAACAATACAGAAAAACAACTTAGAGAAGCGTGCTTGATACCGTTATGAAGATAGAGAGCAATTTATTTTACCCTGAGAACGTCTCACCCCAAGCCTCCTGGATTTCTAGGAAAACCTAACACTGTGTTTTAATGCTGAAGAGGACTTCTGACAGAGGGGGGTTCAGAGAATGAACCCAACACCCCTTAAAAAGATCACAGAAGGTCTTAGGATTTTAAGAGATCCATCAGAGATGACAGAGAAAGTCCATTGACTGCAAGAAAGTCAATGAGGCACCACTAAGGTCGCGTAAAGGGAATGTGTATGATGAGAAAACAGGCAGTGCATTTTAAAAGCTTATTTTTTAACCAATAAATTATAAAAGTGCCAAATACATCTTCACATAAAAGAGACAAGCTTTTTTTCCCCATTTTGATAACTCTTTAATAAAGAAATTGCTTGAGAAGAGCGTTCAGTTCTATTTGGATATTCAAGTCTAGTTTTTATCCAGCTGACCCTTCCAAACACTGTATTTGATTCTTTAATGGTTTCGTGGTTTCACAGAATTCAAATTCCTTCCTTATTTCCATGACTAAAAGGTAAGTTCAAAACCCAAAGATTTGGATTACTTAGAAATTAGGCATGTGTAGAGTTCACGATGTGCTGCAGCAAAACACAGAGTAATTATGGAGGTCTAAACACTCTTTTTTTTTTTTTTTTCCATATCAGAAGGAGAAAAGAACGAGCCATTAACCACCTCCATAGTCACTAACAGCTCTGAACCAAGAGAAACCTATGCACCTTCCACAAATAATGTGAGCTGGATGTCTGGACAGAGTTTCCAGAATTGGCTACAACTGATGAGACAAAACCCTGAGTCTCACTCCCAGTTTTGACCCAGTAAACGCAAAAGGTGGGAGATGCTGCAGACCTACAAGTCAGCATGGGCTCGATTTTAGGCAAAGCATTACCTTATTTTCTGGAGCTTATCTTTAGAATTAACTTGTTTTCCACCCCCCAAAAGTGCCAGCAACCAGCCTGTGGAGCAACTAACACAGCCATCACAATAATTAGCACACCCAAAACACAGCAAACAGCCTGATGAAGCAGCATTATGTGAATTTCTGCCTAATGCAGGGAGCTGGACTCCCTAGACGGGACTTAGAAGCTTCTGTACCTTCACCTGGTTATCATCATGATGAGAAGCTGTTCCTCCCCTGCTTTCCCCCAAAGGAAAGCATCCTGGCTCTGGGGAGCTCATTCCCTGCCATAGCTCAGGGCTCTGCAGAAAGACAGTCTCAGCAATTAGGCACAGCTATATGAGCCTTTTCAAAGGGCTGATGCTTTCAGGAAAGTAAAGAGGCAATGGGGCCTTGTTGACCAGAAACCAGGACAGTAAAACCCTGGAGAGTTGGTACTGATTGGCTTTTTATTTTTGTGTTTTGTTGCAGGGGAAACTAGATGAATGAGGTGCAGCCAGACATGTCCTGACCACACAACAAATTCATTTAAACACAAATCTTCTACCTTGTGTTTATCTCTCTCCTGTATAATGGCACCTCTCCCATTTTTTATTCTGCCCCTACCCTTCTTCACTAATATGCTTATGCATGATAATGATTTCCTGAAACACAGAATTAAATCAAGCCATATTGTAATAAAAATAAATGGAGCAGAAGATAAATAAATCAATATCGAGTAGCATTTTTAACAACTTTCCCAGAAATAAAACAATTAGCACATTAGCAGTGAAAGCAATAATAAAATTAGCCAATTAGGATATTTAAGTGATTACCACACTGAATCAAAAGATTAGCTGAAATAAATATGGATAAGCTCTGCTGAGATAGAAGGAGAGTCTGCACTGTCCTCTTCTGTGTCAAGTGGAGTGTTTATGCAACACAGTGGATTTACTGCCCTACAGGCAACCTGATCTGATCTTTTTACTCTCTCTGCTCTAGTGTCTGAAGAAGAAACCTTAAAAGCAGATGAGATTATAGTTCTGCCTGTGTTAATTGTTGCTGTAATACTATTTGCAGCATCCTTCGACATCAAAATTTACTACAGAGGTTCCACCAGTTCTTTAGGAATGCTACCGATTCTAAAAAAAAAAAAAAATAAAAAAAAAAAATCTAAAAGGTTTACATATTAATAGCTCTCCAGTGCTCCTCTCCCAGATGGCAAACACAGCTGACTGCCGTTCCCTCCTATAACACAGCGCTGTTTATCCTCTGAATGTGCCCGGTATAAAACCATTTTAATCTTTTGTGGTTGTTGTAAAATTTGATCTACTGTGGGACAACATAATTAAGTGTCAACTTTTGGATATATGGCACAAAAAGTAAACGGAATAATCTGGCCTGTACGTCATCAACCATTCAGTTCACGGCTCAGCCGTAACGGGACTGCAGATTATTCACTGAGAGGTGCATTTCACCCCTCACAGCTCTGGATTAAGGTGTAGTTCTGCTGAACTTGGTGCATTTTCAGCGGGTTTTCTTGCTGCTCCCCGTTTGCCTCCCAATAACCTGCTCAGAGCTCCGTGGCTGTGCAGCCAAATGGAATGAAACAGCGCTTTGATTACAAGCGTCTGACGATCTCTTGGTTCTGGTAGAAGTTATGGAGCCGTTACAACATCTAATAGATGATGTGTAGGGAGATTAGCAGAGGAACGGGATTTTGATTCAGTATCTTAAGGAAGATGAATGAAGGGGAGTGAGCAATTAAAGCGGTTGTTCCTGTCTGGAGCATGAGCACCTGTACAAGTCTGGATGTCTGCACTGTGTCTCCCTGCAAACGTGCACACAAGAGTGTGCCATCAACAAGCCATTATTTACCATCTATTTGCTATCCCTACGATAAAGGGTGGGAATTAATCATATAGTGTGCTAGGAAATATTCAAGAGTATCTATTTCGTGTCTGTTACTGGATGTTTATAAATGTATGCAACTATAATAAGGCTACATTAAAGCGAGAGAACGAGGGGAGTGGGAGATTAGGGAGAAGTGGAAAAATTGGAGCAGAACACAAGTGCAGAATAACACATTTGTTGAAGCAAGCTATTAAGTACTTCAGACAAATTACTCCAAAACAACAGCGTGCTGTAAAAGTACATGGCCGTCAGAATAGTACCTGCCATCGTGGGATGATTTGGGTTGGAAGGGACCTTAAAGATCATCTTGTTCCAACCCCCCTTCCAAGGGCAAGGACACCTTCAGGTAGACCAGATTGTTTTAAGTCCCATCCAGCCTAGCCTTGGACACTTTCAGGGATGGGGCAGCCACATAGCAGAGGAAGGCTTCCCCCACTAGGGCTCTACCACAATCACCTGTTGCCCCCTGAGAGGGACCACACGGTTGCAGGAACACTTTTCTTCCCTTTAAACCTCAAAGATGAACCTCTGCACCCGAGGGCAGCGACGCAGCAGGATTGCATCCGTCAGGCTGTGCCATGCAAATAAGTTACAGGAAGGACTGAAGGGTTTGCTTCGTTGGCATATAACCTCCACCTCCAGCAGTTAACCTCATGTGTTTGCTTTATTACCCACAATATGCATCTGTCCAAAGATGCTGCAGCGTGTTATTTAAACACAGGCCATTATGAATATCTTTACAGCCCTGCTATTCCCACCACCACTCCCCAGCACATACTATTTCCATTTTAGCTCGGTAGTTTTCTCAAGGAAGGCTCCTTGATGTAGGTCCACATGGGAACACCAAGTGAGAAGACTTTAAACCAAGCTCCTTGTTAGTGGAAGCAAACAGCACTATTACCCAGAGACCTGATATTCCTTCTAAAGAGCAAGAGGTCAATTCCTTGTGCTGAGTTAATACCTCTACAGGATAAGTCCCTGGGACTTATTTTCCCCTGAGAAAAATCACCTCACCATGTGTCTCAGCCCAGGCCACGGGGACTCAGAGTGACCCTCTGGCAGCTGCCACCATGTTCAGATCTGGGCCTGATGCTCCATCACGTTTCACCAGCTCTTTACCCACATTAGCCCAAAAAGCTGTTGCAGAGAAAATAAAGCTGAGTCTGCCAGAGCAAAAAGCAGGGCAGTGTACCAAGGAACCAGGCAGGATGCTGTTTCCTTTGATGCCTTGAATCCAGCAGGGTTATGCACATTAGAACATTGTTTCTTTGCATAGATCTGGTATTCAAACAATAAAGCCAATTAGTTTTAACAGTATCTGTGTACCAAAGCAACAAACGGGAAAAATATTTTACTCTCTTCTTTGCTCAAGTGTAAGAAAAACACCAAATTTAGACACAGAGCAACACGGAAACCAACCAGTTCCCCAGATTTCATCCCTGTATTGAAATAGATGCTCGACTGTAAATACACCTGTCCATCCAGCAGAGCACATCACCCTGTCATTTTTATTCCACTTCTACCAGAATCAATCAGATGCCATTACAAGAATTTGACAGTGACACTGGTTGAGAATTGAACTGGATTTTAAAACTTACTACTGAGTTTCATTTTGTCATCAAGTTTCACACAATTTTAAAAATAAAATAAACCGTATCCCACACCGTTCTGGAGAGAAGCACTGCTGGACCAGATTTTTGAGCAGTAGCAAAATAAGGGTAAGTCATTCAAATCCATCCAGTAATTTTGTACCCACCCTTGGACCACAGTGTTTTTGAACAGATAACAAGCCTTACACCAAGAAAGTGTTACACTAAACATAAATCAGAGAAGCTTGGCATGATTAACAAGACTGGAACAGCCACCCCAATAGAAGGTGAACCATCATTAAATCCAGGGATGAAGGATAGTTTTCCTCTTCTGAGGCACTAACTAGTATAAGAACATTCCCACCACTTACCAAGAGCCAGACTTCCAATTTTCAACTGAACAAACCAAAGCCAAGGCATTACCCACACTCTGATTTATTAGACCAGATATACTGATGATATTTATAAAAATCCTTTTTTTAAAAGCTTCAAAACAATATTGTAGAATATTATTATTATTATTACGAATAATTACATTGCAAATTAATGAGAATAAGCCCTATACAGTTGGAATAGGGAGATTTAAAGATAAAATACTTGGAACACATGGAAAAGAATGCCAGCCTAGACATGATGACATGGTTAGAAGGTTGACAGATGCCTAATTACAGGGTTCAGACACCAGGGACTGACCATGTAACACATGAAAGGTTGCCAGTGTGCTGAACACATAAAAGCCTTTGAAAACACCGTCTTATAAAATGCTGATACGCTGCAAATAAAAGAGGAATTTCTTTCCCTTATTTTTAAGGAACCCTGAACTGCAGCGCTTGCAAAAGGACCAGGGCATTTTGCTGAATCACAGAACCAACGTCCAACGACAGAACATGTTCTGCCCAGGTCCCAGCTGGGATCACTTGAAGCAGCGGAGTCTCTGCTCAGTTCTGTACAAATTACTCCTTGGCCTTCTGGCAGGATTGGTTTTGAGGGCTCTCTGCAGGAGTTCACGTTGTTGTGAACATGTGCCACTCGGAAACCAAGCTGGATTTCTCCCTCTCCACCTTCAGTTGGGTCTTTGCAAAAAAAAAACCCTGGTGTTAAGGAAGAGCTAAACATCTGTTGACCTTCAGTAGAAAAATGTATTTATGCAATCGTGTCTCTGAAGACGCAATTTTTATCCCCACCATCTGACCGTCCCTTTGAAAGAACCTGGCTAGTATTTTGGGAAAACAAACAATTCCTACTACAAAAGTGAGTCAAACAGGATGATCTTTCAGTGCAAGACTAGTAGTTACTGACTGGTTTTGTATTATGTTAAAGTGAACCCCTGTGCACCAGCAGCTCCAATGTCAGCAGAACCGCTTAAAAGCCCCTCCACGCCCCATCCAGCCACATCCATTGACTCCAGAAATTCCAAAGTTACCACCAGAGAATGCCCGGCCAGCTGTCGGGAGCAGACTTCGTATTTTGATTTCAAAACTCAAAAGCACTGAATGAGAAGGCAAATTTCGAGGACCAGCTGTCGGTGCAAACGCAGAGCGTGCTGTTCTGTCCACGCTGGAGGAAGTTTTGTGGACATTTCCAGCACAGATGGATTGAAGCAAAGTTAATTTATTTTAAGAATAAGTGGAATAACAACAACAACAACAACAAAAAGAGCATAGCAAGCCCCTAACAGCACTTCCAAGAGTCAGATGTGGGGCTCAGAATTACAGATTATTTGTGTCTCGCACTATGTTTCTGCTCAGCACAGAGCACGGCCCTACGCCAAAATTATTGGGAAGAGTTAGACAACAGATGTTAAGATCCCCAAAACCAGTGTCAGTGGAGCTGGAGGGATGGTCATGATCTTTGACTACAATGCTGCTTTACTCTGAGAGATCTCCACACGAAGAGAAGAGGCACTGCTGTATTTAGGAGCCCAGTATTTAAATCCCGAGCCCATTCTCTTACAAACTCCACGCCACGGGACAGCAGGCAGGTAAACATCACATTATGAACAACCTGGAGCCAGAGTTAGGATTCAACAGTAAAAGGAACTGCATCTAACCAAATTTACACCACATGTAAATTGCTGTGCTATCATATTCTGCAATTATTTGATTTTTAGTTTTTATTTTTAAATGGAGCGCCGAAGTCTCACATGGGGCTGTTGCCTGCAAATATGCCTATTACTGGTAGATTTCATGAAATTCATATATATCATCAACAAAAACTATAATTCCCAGGCATAAAGTCAACACATTAGATAAATAAAAGTTTTTCAACAGAAGAGAACATGAACGACAATGACAATGCTTAAGGCAAACTGTGGTTAATGTTTTTGAATACCTAATGGCATGTTTTTATTCTCTCCTTTTTCTCAGTGGCCAGTATCTTCATGGCAAGTTGTTTTGGGTTTTTTTTGGGGGGGGGGGCGGTTTTGTTTTTTGGGAGTCAATCCTCTACATTTTGAATAAAGGATTTTATTTTTACTGCAAGCACAAGGATCCATGCACTGATGACCTCTTCTGTTACACTGCCAAACGCAAAGCAGAGAATGCAAAGCAGAATTGAAATATTAAGTTCAGTAGCTACACATCTTACAACAGACACTTCATTTGCCCTTACAGTATGTTAAGATGTGCCAGTCTGATAACAGAGAAACAAAAAAATCCAGTTAATTGTGTCACACAAATTTCTAATTTTGTACAAAATAACTCCTTTTTAATAAAAAAAAAAAAAAACATAAACCTTAAGTATCTTGCAAATGTCCAAGTACAATAAGACAGGACAGGTATGACAAGTGCACCTTGCACAGAAGGGCAGCAATTCCTTCTCAACACAAACTGCATTCAGAGTTAAAATAAGGGTGCAAGAAAGAAAAGGGAAAAAAAAAAATCAGAATAGGGATCATTGCAGAACACAATCCACACCAAAATTATCAACGTACAATTTCCAGAAGGAACTTTCCACTCTGGCAGACTCCGGAGTAATTCCTCAAATTGAGGAATTGCAATTTCTGTGGTGATGAAGGATTATGCTCTCAGTGCAGAATCAGGCACCGAGGTGCAGAGCCAGGGGAGCCAGAGAGAAGTCCATCATTTAAAAAAAAATAAAATTAAAAAAGCCAACAAAAATCACCAAGGTAACAAGCTGGCTGCCCCTGTCTCCCTGCAGATTATGTTTTGAGGAGCCCCAACAAGCCCTTGCCAAATGACACCTGATGAAAGCTGGGTAGTGCAAAGCAAAATATGATGCTGGAAGGGTCCAGGGCAACTCAGAGAGGCGTTCACACAGTCAGAGGAGAAATGAAGGAGCAGCAAGAGACGCTCTGCAAGCCTACCCCACGCCACCACGTTATTCCTCTAATTTGTTCTACCTGTCTGCTCAGATTACCTAATGTCAATCTCAAAATGTAATTACACTGCTGGCCAAGCCATTGGATAAATTACTTTTGACAGAATTAGGGAAATTGTGCTGTAATTGGGTGTTCCTCGGTGATCTGTGCGGGACTTCGCCTGATAACCACACTGAGCCCGAAGGGAGATTTCAGGCCTGCTGGGCTTTCTGTGCCAAGAAGAGGAGATTTCTACAGCTCCTGGGAGCCAGAAGCAAAATTCCTTCCTTGCACCACTAACTAAGCTGTTCACAACACTTCCTAGAAAATATACCTTGTACTGCATACAAACATTGGGGATCTTTGCCCAAGGTCTAAGTAGGGGGAAAAAAAAGTGATAAAAGAGTAAAGTTTGGTTCAGTTTCAGATTGTATACACCCAGAGACCACAAAAGATATGTTCCCTAGCTCAGGGTAACCAGGAGAAAGAAGCAGAAGGGGTAGCAAGACCCCAACCACTGCAGGTTATTCACAACCTGCCACTATTCTTCCTACTAAGAATCACAGAATATCCTCAGCTGGATCATCGAGTTCAGTTCCTGGTTCTGCATAGGACAACCCCATAATCACACCACATGCCTCACAGCATTTTCCAAATGCTTCTGGAACTCTGGCAGAACTTGGTGCTGTGACCTCTACCCTGGGGAGCCTGTTCTAGTCTCAATCACCTTCTCAGGGAAGAATCTTTTTCAGAATATCCAGCTTGAACGTCCCCTGACACAGCCTCAGGCCGCTCCCTCGGGTCCTGACGCTGGTAACCACAGAGAAGAGATCAGTGCCTGCCCCTCCTCTTCCCCTCAGGAGGGGGATGCAGATGCTGTGAGGTCTTCCCTCAGTCTCCTCCAGGCTGAACAGACCAAGTGATCTCAGCCACTCCTTGTGTGGCTTCCCCTCCAGACCTTTCATCATCTTTGGAGTCTTCCTTTGGCTGCTGTCTAATAGTTAAATACACTCCTTATGTTGCAGTGCCCAAAACTGCCCACAGAAACTGAGGCCATCCACGAAATTCCCATCAGTGTGTATCTTCCTAACTATTTACTACCCAAATTTCAGAGCCATGTGTTCCCCCAGATTGTGTCTGAGCTCACACAGTACCCAGGGCAGAGCTTGGGCCGTGTTTTCCTCCTGGAAGAACAACAAGATTGCAAGACAGCTAAAAAGTTGGATCTGCACACTTTATGTAACACTCCACGGCCCATCAGCATGCACAGAGCAGAAATACTTTTCTTTCCAATTACTTTGGTATTCGAGGGAGGAGTGGGGGGGAAAACCCAGCCCAGTTTCAAGTGTGCAGAGCCTGAGAGTGGACTCTTGAGCTTTTCAGGTGATTTGTAGCTGATCTCCTGAAGGAACAGAAACTAATGAGAAAAACAAAGTCCCTCTAATCTGCCTTTGCTTGCAAATTCCTTCCTATAATCCCCATCTTTGTTCCCTCCCGGTAGGCTGTTCGCCAAATTTACATTTCATAGTCTTCCCAAACATTCCTTTTAGTGCTGCTACTGACACAACATATAATCACCCTACCTGAGCCTACTACTTATAAACAAACAAAAGGATTGCCAGCTTTTTTGTGTGCCTTTGAAAAGCCTAATTGATTAAATATTGAGAACATTCAAATATTTAACTACACTCTCAGTACACAGAAAACCCAGGAATTTACTTTTCCAACAGGCATTGTCACCCATTTAAAGTGACTAGGATGGTAAAGTGCTACAGGTGGATTTTCATAGCTTTAATTACATTTACAGAGTAAAGAGCACGGAGTAGAAGATGACCAAAAATCCCCTTTAACTACCATATAAGTATTAAAAAGCAAAGGGAATAACGAGATCTGCCCTGACCAGACACAGTGAGATTGGTTTAAAAAGGGAGGTGACCTAAAGGCGAACAGAAAACTCAACTATTTATATTCTAGCATCAGATCTGAAATTGCACATGTGTTATAGGGGGGAAAATCATTTAAGACAATATAAAAAAAGGTGGATATGCATGTAGGACAAAAGCAAGCAAGATGTTTTGATATTAAAGTATTACAGCCGTCATCACTTGAGCTAAATATTGCTATTAATTTCACACAATCACAGAATATTCTGAGTTGGAAGGGACCCACAAGGACTAGGAGTCCAACTCTAAGGTGAATGGCCTGTACCTCACCTCATCTGACAAATTAAAGAGCTGAGATCACAATAGTCCATAAAAGAGCTATAAATCAGTTAAGGGCCAGACTTATTTTCATATTTATAGACACACGAAGCAAAATTAACCCATCTAGTCCGATCCCAACCAACAAGGGGCAAAGAACACAGCGTTCAGTGTGCTGGGCTCCTCACTGGGACAAGGTCACTGAACACATCTCTCCCCCAAGCCCCTCAGGGGCTGTCTGGAAACACACAGACCAGAAAAGATTTCCTCAAAATAGGGACACTCAGCAAACAGCTTGTGTCCTTTCCTCTCATCCCCGCTTCAGCATCAGCCTTTAAAAAGGGGAGAGGGGGGAGGGATAAAAAAGGTCACATTTCCCTGCATAGGAACTGGTATTGCAGAGTTGCACTTGAAATTCTTCCCGAGACACCTTTAAGATCAAGGGGGCTGGAAGAGGTCACCGAGATAAACCTCGGGTAACCATTTCAATTGTGGCGCTGAGGGAAAGTCATGGATGGATTTCAAAATCTGACCCCTGCTGAAAAAAAGAATTTTTTTTTTTTTTTTTTTCCTCTCTCTCTGGCTGCAATAATTTTCTAAAATCACTATTTAGGACTTTCACCCTTGTCCTGGGAGTCAGGTACTGGTTAGGGCCAAAAGGAAAAGTTTCCCAGACACGTGTCCCAGCAAACTTTACAGACACAGTACGAGTAATTTTGCTTTTTGTGACCTATAATTCAACTACACCAGCATCTTTTTCAACATCTAAGTCTCTGCACAAGAACCACTGACAAAGAAGAGTTACTGGCTAAAAGAATCTCTTAATTAAAAGAGATGACTTATTACTGGGAGCTCCTAATTTTAGGGAGGTAGAAAACCAGACTTTCAAGGGATGTTCCTGTTACTTTAAAGTAACTTGGAAGGACACATTTAACACACACTAGAGGTTCGCTTCCTTTTACTGGGCAGCAGAAGAAACAATCACTAGGGAATAAACACTAGGTCTATTTGCCAGGATGAATATTTAGATTCAGCAAGAGCACTAAGGGCTGCTGGGGTTGTGCCACAGCCCCACATTAAACCTATTAAATCTTTATAACAACTGGCATTAGCAGAAGCATTTGATTAACGGGCTAATGAATACATTGGTACTCCCTGGTACTACGGTTTTTAATCATCAAAAGGTAGCTCTTATCCCAATTCCCAAACTTGGGGATACATCTGTGTTTGAATATTAGTGCTGGTGATCACAGCAATATCAAACAAAGGCAGACAGCACCATAATCTTACGGGGGAAAACCGGAATAATAATGAGGATTTACGTCAGCGTTTCTCACAGAGGTTTCAATTAAAAGTATGCAACAGTGATACCATCAAACTAGAAATTGGTTCTGCATGACTGAAACGAAGGCCTACTGCACTCACTGTATTTACACTCAGTTATTGAGCACTGACCCTTGACTTTCTGAGGCGGCAGGCAGCCAAAAAAATGCATTAAAACGTAGCTTGAAATCCTGCCAGCTTCCAAAATTCTCCTGAAAGGGAATGAACTCTGTGTTGTGCAGAATTAGATTAATTTGATGATGGTCTTTTCACCCATACTCAGTAATCGTGGCCCTTTTTTCTACTGGAGGATCATTCTCTGGGTTGCCGGGTATACCAAGGTACCGCCTTGCATGTAATAAGTAGAGAAAACACAAACCAATTTAATCAGAAATCACCCCATCCCACCCACCTCACTTCTCCACAACATTTTGCCCCGTTCTCCCTCCCCAGACTTGTGGGATTTCCCACCTGGCCCGCAGCTTTTTTCCACCGACCACGTTACTTTTAGGTTTAAGAAAGCCACACATGCAGAACACGTTTTTATCACTGCACAGGTGTGACTCAGGAATTAATATCCAGGTTCCCAGCGCAGCCCAGAGTCCGACAGAGATTTAAGGCAGAAAGCACACACTCTATTTGTCACCGTCATCCTGACAATTCCTACCCCAGCTGGGGCTTGAACCGAGACATAATTCATGGGAATTGTGTCCTAGGTTTATAATTTAGCTGTTGCAATGTAAATTAAATTAGCACCCACCACTAAAAATGTCTTTGCCTGAGAAAGCACACGCAGGTTACACATCCTGTCAGAGCAGAATAATAGCATTATTATTAATATTAAGCACATTTAACACTGTTAAGTTTGCAGAGCCTAAAAAGAAATTTGGTTGCCTTTTCAAAAGCTTCCCGTAGCCCTGAAATGTTTCATCTTGAAACACTTCAGATTGTTATTATGACAGAAATACAACATTTATGTAGTAGCAAATACATCTAATAATATTTTAAGATTGCAAACACCAAAATCCTACCCTTGTAAAAAAAAAAAAAAAAAAAAAAAAAAAAAAAAAAAAAAAAAAAAAAAAAAAAAAAAAAAAAGGCTACAAACCATTGGACACCAATGGAAACATGCTGATTCTATTGCTATTAGAAACAAGATGAGCTTAAATAGCATCAGAATTAAATGCTTTCATGTCATATTCATATTTAATCTTTTCACTGAACATCAGGACTGGATGTTTGCATTTCATTAGGAATTGTCCACTGAAGTCAGCGGGAGTATTGGGGGAAAAACAACACATTTCTAACTCCACAAGATTTTAAATCCTCACTTTTCTTGTAAAGAAAAATCCAAGCACATATATTTGGAAAACTTTAATTAAAATAGTCGTCCCAGGGATGGAAACTTTTCCCACCACCTACCCAGGAAAGTATCTGTTGGTTATTTCAGTGTTTGTGAAGCCCTGATACTCTGGGCTCCCTCAAACCATGTCTAACATTGCAAGGATACCCAGGGTGTTACAGCTGAGATTTGAGGGACCTTTCTCAGATGAATGTGCAAATTATCCAAACCTGGACTATGACCACACCAGCAGTTCAGTGCTTTGAGTCACTCCAAAGCTGTATTTGGCCTGGCTACAGCTGCTTTCTTCTCACTAAACTCACGCAGTAAAAGATGCTGCTGAACACCAACCCTGCTTGATCTTGTGATACAGAAAGAGCTGAAAATATCTTTCCTTCCTCTCTCCCAAAATCAGAGAATATTATTGCTAAAATAAGGTCAAGAAAGCCCCTACAGATCACTGGGCCTGTTCACAGTTCTGCAGGGTTGGTGGCAGGCGCAGGGCAAAGCAAGTCCACTTATGAGGCTTGCAGGGGATGGGTTCAGTCTGCTCGAGCTTCTGTTGGCAGAAACAACTCTCATCCAGTCAAGCTTTAAAATGGAAACACCCACTTCAATGATGCTGCTAGCAATCTCATAATGTTTTTCATATATTTTAAAAACAGATCCATTTATCCTATTACTGCTGATACAGCTTTTTTTTTTCTTTTTCCCATGTACGTCAGCAATCATAAATCTTTTTCTGCTAATGTGGTACGTAGGCAATAACAGAGCAATTACAACTGCATTATTGCTAATGAATACAAATCTTATTACACCTTTTTTTAATCATATATTATCTTATTCAAAGCAGACACAGGTATCTCAGCAGCAGACACGGCTATCCCTGTTAACCTTGCACCTCAGCTGTTCTCTGGTTTATATCCTCCTCCCCATCTGCTTTTCGTTTCTGTGAAATAAAGCAGATGACTCTCACAAAGTTTAAATCTTCTTAGCCAAAACACAGAGGCCAATCAAGTCTAGTCCTTTCTCCCTCCTTCCCTCCCCACCCCAACCCCCTGATGGTAATAGCTGCACTTGAAACCCACAGAGATAAAGCACCAGATGCTGGGCCAAATGACTCGGGGTTACCCGACTGCAACTGAGTGCATATTCTACTTCAACATGAAGAACATGCCCCCTTCCCCTTGGCACAATTTTGCTTGGACAATTTATTGTAATATTTGTCTGTGAAAGGGGGGGATGGAAAGGCTCGCAGACCTCTTTGGAGACTTCCAGTCCAAGCTCTGAAGATACTGGGTTTGACCTTCTGTTATTGCTGTATCTCGTTACCCTTGTCACATCTTATTCAGTAAGGTCAGTGTGTTCAACAGGGTGGCAAAAGCACTGTGCTGCTAAATTATAACGCTCTTTTCAAAGCAAGCAAACAAACAAATTTGGCAAAGTTTAGCTCAGGTAGGACAGAGACCACAACAGAGTTTTTCTGTGATGCAGGGGGACATCTGTGATTCCTCTCCAAGTACCACAGGACAAATCTTGTATCCAAAATTATGGCCCAGAATCATCCCACTATTGAGGTTTACATCTTTCTTTCCACATCCAGTTTCTAAATCGTTTTCTGAAGTTGATAAATGTTTTCAGACATGCTTAAAATACGTAGGATTTTTAAAAAAAAAAAATCGCATACCAGACGATTCGAAAAGGCTAAATCTAAACATTTCAGCTCTAAATTGCCTGTGCAGAATCAAAACCCATGTAATACTTCAGAGACAAATTAAGGAACCAAAAATATTGTAGCTGCTGCACATTTTACCATGTGTGTCAGCTAAAACTGTTCCCTGATTTTGCCCAGAGTGTCGTGTAAATTACCATGGAACATCCTTTTGACCACCGATATATTGTAATTTCATCAAGCAGGCATACAAATCGAACAGCCTCCAGACTTTCTCAGCATTAATGAAAAAGCATTTGTTTCCAGGCACACAGAGTATTAACTTATTAGTATTAACAGTGTAACACAGAAGTGACAGTTGATTCTCGGGAAAGCTTACATCTCTAAAACCCCTCGACTTTCTTTAGGAGCTTTAAAGCAAGTCCCTGTGCTCTGTGGCAACAGTGATAAGGAAAAGCTTTGCCTCTGGAGCTAAGCCCTCCATGGGCAGCAAACAGCAGCGACTGACAGGCCCAAAATGCTGAGGAGCCCAAATAGGCTTTTCTTTTTCTTTTCAACTTGTCTTGGGATTGAGTTTGAACTCCCCTCTCCACCCTCACATCATTTTTTTGGGGAGGGAAGGGGGTGAGGAGGGGTGTGCCTTGCGTGACTCACGTATTACTGGAGCCCAGGCAATCCTGACTGACCGAAGTGCCAGCCACACCAACCAAGATTTCAGATCCAGGGGGCAAACACGGTGGTTCCCAATCACAAAAAGAGTGTAACTGTAGGGTGACCACTGTCATCACAGAAGAGCTAACACTCATGCTGAAAGCAAGAGACTGAGGGGAGACCTCACTGCAGCCTACAGCTTCCTCCTGAGGGGGAGAAGAGGGTTAGGCTCTCATCTCTTCTCTGTGTTGACCAGTGACAGGACTTGAAGGAATGGTCTGGAGTTGTGTCAGGGGAGGTTTAGGTTGGATATTAGAGAAAGGTTCTTCACCCAGATGGTGACTGAGCACTAGAACAGGTTGCCCAGGGCAGTGGTCACAGCACCAAGCCCGGCAGAGTTTCAGGAGCATTTGGACAATGCTGTGAGGCACATCATGTGACTCCTGGGGGTGTCCTTTGCGGGGCTAAGAGTTGGACTCGATGATCCTTGTGGGTCCCTTTCAATTCAGTATATTCGGTGATTCCTGCTGTGGGTTCAGGGAGCTCAGATTTCGGATGTTTTCTCAGCATCAGAAAAAGCACCCCAAAACTCATCAACTAAACCAAAAGCAAAGCCTGGGCAGCCACCTCCTACAAACACCCTACAGGAAGAAGACACACAAACTGAAGCACTTATGTGGAGCCCAACAATCCGGTATCATAGTTAATTTGGTGTAGAGCATTCCAGACATCGGGAGCAAGCGGATACGATCCCGGCCTTTCTTCCTGTTCCTGTTCCTCTGGATCTGTGTTTCCTGGATGGAAACAAGCACTGCACGTGTAGATCTGACCCCACCTGGGGCACAGCCTGATAAGCCACGTCCAGCAATCTCAGCTGGAGAGCTCGCCCAGGCAGCAAGCGCAACACTCGTGCCCCTCCCTCCCCTCTGCTGCTCTCCCGTGATCCTCAGCAGTTTTATTCTCCCTGCAACTGAAAGACCTTTCACTGCCTGCCCCAGCTGGCCTCTCTCTTTTGAATCCCCAACAAAATATCTCCCCCCCCATCAGCCCACCAAGAAGACTGTCGTGGTTAATCCTCCACTTGCAGAACATAATTATCTCTTCAACGAAACAGCGAAACTTCTTCCAGCCTGAACCGTGATGGGATTGTTTCATTTCCTGTTCGCTCAAAGCTGACTTTCACAGGTCCTGAGCGCACGATCTAATTGAAAATTTTAATGAAAATACCACGTTTCATTGGAGCCGAATCATTTCATAGACACACGCTTCTTTTTCAGGGGTAGACCTAAAGTATTTGAGTCGACAGGTGAGTCACTAAGATGATGTGCGGCCTGGACTCGATCCTAAACGTTGTTTAATTTTGCAACTTTTGGTGGAAAAAAAACCTTCTCTGCCTGACACACGTCAGGGACTTGAATTTTCATGCCCAGCTCAGTAAGGTAACTCTCCATCTGCGGGGCTCAGACACCTTCTGCACACAAAGAGACTTTTGCAGCTCACGGGGTGGGGGGATGAAAGCCAATTGTGAAAGCGGGAGAGGCGCTGTAAGGAATCCTCCTCTCGTGCTGGATTCCAGGTGTATTGCCTTACAGCCAGAAGGGTTCCATTACCGTCTCGAGTGACCTCCCGCACGACGCAGGTCACGGCGTCCCTCCCTGCCAAGCCTCTCTGTCTGCCCCAACCACTTGTGGTGGCAACGGAGCGTTAAGATGCAATTTAAGCGCTTTGCAGTGATGGACAGTCTTCGCCACATCCACTGGCAAGTTGTTCCAAGGACTAATTACCCTCTCTTAAAAGTACGTCTTGCGTTTCCCGTTTGATCTTTGCTGACTCCAACTCTCGCAGCCGCTGGGTCCCGCGGCTTTGCCTGCTCGCTTAAGGAGTCCTTTGCTCCAGACATCTTATCCCTCAGTGGGTACTTACAGACCATGATTAAATAGCCACTTAACCTTCTCTTCGGTAAGGTGAGTCCTGTGAGAGCAGATGGTGCTGAGCACCTCTAAAAATTAGCGCTGCAGCTATTTCTGCCGGTAAATTGCCAGCTGATTGTTTCTTTAGGGCCAGTTATGGAGAGCTGCTGGCACCACTGACAGAAGTAGCAGGTGCTCAGCACAGTCCAGCATTTGTTTTTCACACCACAGCTCCTAAAGGCCAAGGACGCCGTCCCCTGTGTTCGCCAGCCCAACCTCTGCTGTGGGACACACATTAGACAAGACTCGGTGCCTCAGGACTGAGGCAGCTTTACCTCCATGGTTTTGCCAGTGTTGCTTCCGAATAAGTGCCAAAACCAGCCCTGCTGCCCATTTTTGGCACTCTGAGGAAAAACCTAAGATCTTATATCACCAAAGGGAGGAACTGAAGATGCACATCTTTTTTTCTGGGACACCAAAAAGTGAGACAATTACCTGCATCCTCTGCCCAGGAAGTTTAATGGCAAGATTCAACTGCTGTAATTCCTCCATAAATAGGCTGGTACTATTGGTGTCAAATATATGAAAAATATCTCCAAATTCCTTTGCTACCGCTGCTGGCCCAAAGACATCTTGCAGCTGCAAGACCTCCAGAAGAGGAATACATAGATGGCTCTGGGAAAAACCCTTTTCATTCACATAAACTAAAAATTATCTACACTAGCCTTCTTACTAAGTAATAAAGGAAAAGGCATGAATTTGTGGGCCCATGGGGATAGGACATGGGAAGATTTCTGGGCTATCAGAACCTACAGCTTTGGCCCAGATGGAACATGCGACTTGCAAGTCATGGCAAACTTCGGCCTTGAAACATTTTAATCAATAAATAAAACCAACCTCATAATACTGAGCCCCCAGTCATTCCTCTCTGTGCTATTTTTAGATCCTTGTGGGAAATAAGCCCAATGCCTTAATAAACACTGGGGAAGTTGAGAAGAAAGGACCCCAACATCCCACACTTGAAACCAAGAACTGACCCCCTGCCCCTGCCATTTAAACCACAGGTAACCAAAGAAACAGAAAGCACACGAAATGTCAAAATAGTGCCTGTATTATTCTCATAATTGATGATTAATTCTGAGGAACTGAATTCGGTTCTAATCTGAATGAAACAATCTTCCTACAGCCAATGAAAGGAGCGAGAGTGTTGCAGCTTTTTAAACCCACCCCTCCCCAAGAGAACATGCACAAAAGTGTGCACAGATGAAAGGGACGAACAGGACCAGAGGACACAAAATGTAAATAAGGAGGAGGCAGGCTATAGGTCTCTGAAACACTCTCCAGATTTCCTGCCAGTAAACATCAACTGAATACGAAGCTACTGAAGTATAATTACCTCCTTGTCAATCCTGACACTAAGATTTTCCTAACTCTTCAATGACAATCACTTCTTTCAACACTCCTTAATAACAATTCATTTACTTATCCTTTCACGGATGTGCAGGATTGTCAATAACTTCACATCCCTAAAGCAGAACTGGAAGGCTGTGGATCAGAGACGGCTGCTGAAACTGAACTGGGCTTCTGAACAGCCAGGGCTTCTCAGAGGGGACTTTCCACTTCTTTCAAACGCCAAACACACGTTTTATAAAGTTACTCTATTCATTTTCTCTTTGATTAATAGAAAATTGAAAAACTCATCCTCAGAATGCAAATATTACGGATAAACAAGCCCGTAAGAGCCCTCTCCTGCATTTCCTTTCAGGCAGCTTAGGAAGTCCTCCTCATGTACCTATATATGCAGCAAAGAACACAAGACAATCCAGTTATTGTTCAAGCCTTTAGCACTGACAGGTCGCCTGTCTTGGGCAAGTCACTTAGCACACACCTGCTGGCTTTTTCCAATCCAATGAAACACTAGAGTGGCATTCACCTCCTTCAAAACGCCAGCAAGAGAAAGGAAAGAAAACCCAACGTGGTGCTTTACAGAGCATCACCTCCTGCTGATGAGGTCACAGCAGTCAATAGGATACAACACTTGTTAAGGTTTTTTACAGTCCTTCCGAGCGACAAAAAAATGTGATTAAAGCAAACTGATCTGAATAAGAAAATTAACATCACACTCTTTGTTACAGCACAGTCCTGGTGACTGCCTTCCCCCCTTTCCATTTGTTTTTTGTTGAAATCAAGTTCTAGTCCTTCTGTCAAGGTATCTGCAAAATACAAACCTGATGGATAGACTGTATGAGGCAAAAGACCTCACTTTTCCCTAGTTTTTCTCCAGAGTTATCCCTGAAGACTGCAGAATCTCCTAGGCCCATGCTACAGAAAAGGGTATTTGATCACAGGAGGTGGTTATTCACAGAGGAGCTGCCCCAGTTGGACATGAAGGCAATAGAAGAGGTATAGCAAGTAACCAAAACAAACAAAAGTGAAGGGAGATACCGAGGCAACTGTGTATTGAACCTTTTTTTTGTGATCACCACAAACTCAGAATGGAAGTCTCCGCCACGCAGCCAAATAAGGACAGACTTTACATGAAAGTATCAATTTCATCTAAAAAATAAAAATACGGTGATATGAACAATACTTGCAAGTGTGGACCTCAGTGCATGAATTAGTCATACACAGTCCCAGACTCTTTACAACAGGACGAGGACCTCGGTTGCATGGTGATCTCATTATAATTATCCTGCTCTCAATTCTATCAGGTCTCAGGTGGCATATTCAGGCCCTCAATGAACAACTGCCAGTATAACTGGAGAAATATTAAAACACCTAGCCAGCTCTCAGCTCCTCTCAAAGGATCATATCTCTGCCAGGGGTTTATCAGGAAAGAGAAATCATCTTGGTTCTCGCTGCTTAACAGGCGCCTTCAGGCTCATATGGGAGAATCCCTGTGTTAACTGGTTAAGAGGTTTCCCCAGGATTGTAGGGATAAATGTCTGAGAGTAACAAAAAAAAAAAAAACCTCCAAAAACCCCCTTCAAAAAACAATTTCTGCCCTTGATGCCCATCTCCAGTGCACAGCATCTGCAGTGTCTTACCTCTGATTCACTGCTTGTCTGCCAGAGCAATGGGCCTGATTATCAGGAACTCTTAGCAGCCATCAGTGCCCAGCATCTATAAAAGCACAGCTAATGCTGTGCTGTTGGGGAAAAAAGGCTTTCAGTAAACCTCACAGTTTCTCTGCCTCTTTCATTTATTACACATAAAATAATAATGTCAATTAATAAAACCCTTATGAGAGCAGCTGAGCAATGCTGTACAGCAGCATAAAACTCCAGCGTTAGTCTTGCTTGAACTCCCACAGGGAAGAACCCTCTTTTCTGTGTAGATGTCAGAGACAGAAACCCAAACCGTTAAATACTACCCCAAAGAAGCAAGAAGTATGAGGTGTTTTCTGTTAAACATCTGCAGCCAGCTCTCTCACCTTGGAGTTCCTTGTTGAAGTCAACAGCAAAACTCCCATTGACTTCAGCAAGAACAAGGTCGTGGTCCTTCCGTGCTGCTGACTGGGTGATAGCACGGTCATAGGGCCTGAATTTAAAGAAGAAAGAAATCAATACACAGCCTACAGCTGTCTGGTTACATCTGCCCAGCTACCTACAGACTCACACTGGGGACTTTCACTGGTTTTTACTTTCTGGACAAAAGGTTCCTATGGCAGTATGCGACACACTGGGTTTTATCTGGGCCCTCAGAGGGGCTGTAGCCAAAAGACCACTGAGCCAAACACAACTTGCCAGTGTCTGGGTGCCCTGCTGAGGAGGCTGTTCCTTGTATATTATATGCAACCCACTGGGAACACACAGACAAATATAAAGCTCTCTTTTATGGAGCAGCTAACGTCAACAGGCAGTGCCTGCACCACATGATCTGATGCATCAGGGGAATCCAGCCCAAACACTCCCTACGTTGCACAGAAGAGGCATAAAAAGTCAGACCAGATGACTACAAAGATTTTGGTATCTGCTTCCATTCATGCAAAACTAAGCACAAAGCTTGGCCTCAGTATGTCCCAATACAAAACTACCTTGTGTTATGAAAGGAAAAAAAAAAAAAAAGGAAAATAAAATGAAAATAAAGGCCATCTGTGTGAGCGTTCACAGAAAAAAAAATGCAGATCCTCTCAAAAAAATATACATTCACACGTACAGAAATACAAATATATGTAAGGGGATCCTCATCTTCTGCTTTATAGAGAACTGATTTCAATTTACAGGAATTTCTGTTGTTCTCACACACTTTTAAAAATGCCTTGTTACATGGAGCGTTTCCTTTGCTTGGCATCAGGATATTACAAAACCAACAAACCCAAGAGCGTAAGAACGGTGCTAACTGCAATCTAGAGGTACAAATGAATCTTCTGTATCGCCAGAATCAACTATCCTTTGCCTAAAAAAAAAAACACAACTGTTTAACAAATGAGAACTTTAATGTGCTTTTACTAAACTTTAGCATAAACTGTGCACTGTGCATTTGGTCAACTTTGCACTGGGATTTTAATTAAAGCCACCAGTCGTATAAACTGCATTGTTCCTACTCCTTTTTTTCCCCCCCTTCCCTGTATTTGACAGCTTTCTCCTCTCCCCAGATCCAAAGCGAAGAGGCAGATTCGTCTGAAGCTCTGGCCAAAGCCAAAAAAGAAAAAAAAAAAAAAAAAATCAAAGCCAGTTCCATTTCCTGGGATGGCTGTGAACACAGTTTACAGCGAGGAAATCCACCCACGCGCATTATGGATGACCTTGGAAGCGTCGGCGCGTTGGCTCCGCTTCTGGCAGCTGAGAGCTGGATCATCAAAAAATCCTCCTGAACATGGAATTTTGATTCCACACACGCAGCGCTGGCAGGGAGACAGCGATCCAACACACTGGGCAGAGGCAGGTTCAGGGAAGGAGCACAAAGGAAAGCTCGTGCTTACAGTCAAAAGCGGCCAACCCTCTCTCGTTCAGCCCTGCAAACTGGCAGAGGCAACGCGACTTCTCCCTGCCGCATTTTCCCTTTCCAAGAAAACTTTCCCCCAGCAATCCTGCAGGTATAAAGACAGCCGTATAATCCATGAAAGCTGGTGGAGGGCAGTTTCACAGAAACATCCTGGCTTAGCTGGAGAACCCTCACCAAGAAAAAGCGTTTTTTTTTTTTCTTACCCTAGCGGCGACATTCTTATGGCCCTCAAATACGACAATACCACGCAAATGTTTACAAAACATTATCCACTAGATAATCCATGGCAGGTTATTAGAGGAGCAGAACTTAAGCTGCAACACACTGACTGCAAAAGGCAAAACCCGGAATTTTAAATAAGCAGCTACAGAGGCGACTTGGGGAAAAATCTATCATGTTGGGATGCACTAAGCGTACAATCCCTTAACTAATTAAAACTAATATGTTTGATTCCTTTGCAAAGCTGTTTATGAAATGTTAATCATCCAAATAGCCAACTGTTTGCATTTTTGTAAAAAAAATTCTATTATGTTGCCCAAAACTTTCAAAATTCTCTATTAGCAATCCCCATCAAAAGACCTGAACTTTCAATCAAACACTGTCTGCAGAGGAGCGATGAGGTAAATTAGGCAACGGTAATTTAACGATCAATCCTTGTCATTTCAGGATGACAGTACTATTTGGGAAAAAAAAAAAAAAGTGAAAGGAAAATGGATTAAAGTGCTAAAATAAACATGCTTTGTTCATCTGAATAAAACATTTGTAACTCTGGTCTGAGAGGTTACTTTCATTTGCAGCCAGTTTGATTTGCCACTCATCTTCCTTTGGGAATCATTCTGTTTCAAGTGCATTAAGAGATGATTTATTTGCATAAGCCAACAGAGGGTTATTCTTCCCTCAAAAAAAAAACCCCAGAGAACGACATTGCTGTACAAATGAAAGAAAATGTTAACAACTCCTGAAAGTTCTCATAGGTGATTAAAGGCATCATGCCACATAGCACAAAGTGATTAGCACTGACGTGGCATATATTACGTTTTAAGCATAGCTGAGCTTTTGCACTGTTTCCCCAGCTACTAATAAACTTCTTTTTGAAGGCCCATTAGAAATTTCTGATCTTCAGAAGCGTGCTTTAGCTTGAGACCAGAAATTACTATCTGTCACCAAAATATTTTTTTTTATATATGATCAGGATGTAAGCAGCATCCCTACACGCCTATTTTGGCATTCGTCTTGAGAGAGAAGAAAGTGAGGCTGAAACTGGTCTTTGGTTTTTACCACGTTGTTCCCTATTTTGGGGGGCAGGGTTGTCACCAATCTACTGTTGCCAGGCCTCCTGTCTGTGGATGTCACTATTGCAATTGGTATTTACAAATACTGAGGGTGGCACTGTCTCCTGTGGCTGAGGATGCTCCCACAGGAGTCTCCAGAGCAATCTGGTTTACTGGAGCAGACCTGGGCACCCTAAACCGGCACCTGCTGTGGTGATGGAAGCATCAAGTCCTCTCTCCACACCAAACAGGCCTTGAAAGCCAATTGGACAAAAACCTTGTCCCTCTTCCTCTGACCTCCTTGTAACATTGCTTCTTACAAACCTTTCCATGAGCTTCAATTCCATACATTTCATCCTTCTGGCTTATGATCACATTGGTCACTGCACTGCTGGAGCCCAGTTTGAACATCAGCTTCATCATTACATCATCCCTTCTCTTATTCATATTCCATACTCCTCAAAAACAAACAAACAAACAAACAAAAGAAACCACCAAACAAACCCTCTCCAGCCTCAGAGGAAGGTAGCTTCTCAAGAAAGAGCTTCAAAGCCAAAGGTCTTGGCAGAGCACTGCACTACAGAGCCCTCACAAACCCCTTCCAGCTGGGGTGTTTATGCTGAAAAACAAATAATAAATGTAACAATTTTCTGACGGATTACAAGAAAGTCGCAGTTCTATTCATTTGCTGGAAGCTGAGACCAGCCCCTCGAATTTCAGTGGGAAGTCCGTGAACACAACACCGCAGGACAGTGTTGTTGAGAGTAATCTCCCAGAGATAACTAAAAACTCTCATTTCCAAAGGTGCTGCCAATTCTTTTTCATTTTTCCACATCATCCAGGCTATCGTCCCCCCCTCCTAGTAAGCCCAAGGAATTGGGCTGCTCCTTTCAAGTGAGGAGGATTTTTTCAGTCAGTAAATCTCAAAGTAATACTTTCCCGCTTTTATGTTCCTGACTGGACAGGAATCATTGCTGTTCTTTGGGTTTCACAGGAAAAGAAGCGCGTCAGTCACTCACTAATTTCTCTAGGGATGTTTTCCACACTAGGGAAAAAAAAAAAAAAAACAACACCAAAGACAACACAAAGATTTTATATTGTTTCCTCTCTCTCACCAGGTCACATTCCAATCAAAAAAACTGGGAAACAGTAGGATACAAGTATGAGCTTTGTCTAAAAAATTTTAAAGCTCAATTTCTTTGCAACTAAGAAGAAAAAAGAATGAGGAGGAGAAAAAAGAAAAAAAAAAAAGAGGCAGGGGGGATGAGAATATTAAAAGTCATGGTTGCCACCTCCTAACTCACCCAGGGCATAAGCCAAAACAATTATAGAGAGACATATGTTGACGGCAATAAAACATTTGCTTTCATTCTGTGCCTATTTTAAATATTAAGTGTTAGCAGCGTGTTACTTAGAAAATTAAAAGCCCCCAAATTTTTGTTTCGTAATGTGTGAATAAAGCACCGCATGTAGAGGAAAGCTGAACCCAAACATTTTTTGTTTGCATATTGGATACTTATAATATCACGTAATCAAAAAATTATGAGTCTAATGCTGTAACTGATGAGTAAAATTTGGCACTGAGGATGACCATTTATATGCTAAAGTCTGATTCTACACTAAAACATGTAGATGCATAACAAGCTTATCTTTTAAATATCATATACTACACACATAAATGCTGGATCTAATTTAATGAGATTTGTGGTTATGAACACATGGACACCAAAAATCCAGCATGAATAATAAGTTACAGTCCAGTGCAGTTCCAGCTGGCTAAGACATAAACATTTCTTTCCCAAACTAGTAAATTCAGTACAGAAAATTTCATTATACCTACAGCAAATGCTAATTTTTTTACTCTTTCCTAAAGCAATGCAGCTCTCCCCCAGAAACAGGGAACAAACTCATAACACAAAGGACCAGCTTCAGCTTCACTTTCAAGATGAATGACAAAATAAATGTGTAGGGGTGCTACCTATTTCCTAGTCATATATAAAAGAGGATTTAAATGAGGGATAGTTATTTCTGCTCTTAGCCTGGAACATGCTCCTGAAGACCAAATATTTCTATTGTGTCTTAAAAAAAAAAAAAAAAACAAACCAAAACAAACAAACAAACAAAAACGGCTAATGGCAGAGTCTGGAGATCAGGTATGAGACTGGATTTGACCTCAGTTTCATTCTTTGGCACAGTAAATATTTATGCAAAACAGAGAGGTGGAAAACTACTGCAGCAGGAACTCAGGTAAGGGAAGGATGTGCTGCTGTAGCAGTAGCAGCAAATTCAGGCAGTAACAAAAGCGGCACCAACTCCTCCTGTACGTAACAGGCATAACTTACACTTAATTGTCTTAGTGCAATGAATAATGGTAATAAATTTGCACACTGAGGGTGCATGTTGAGGCAAAACTCAAAGCATTATAAAAGATAAGCTGCCCAGCAAAATTGATGTCGTGGTGATTTTCTATTAAGAGCATCTTTTTAGAAAAGCAATAACTTATCATCTTGCAGCGAACGTTTCTTACTTTGTTGACGCCACCACAGCTGTAAATTGTGGCACGTTGAACATTAATTTAATCACAGCAACACAGGCCAAGTCTCAATGACTGATCTTTTTCAGTGTATATTTAAAATCAAAATCCACTGCCTCATTTTAGAGGTATTATGGCCCTACTGCAAGTACTGGCACAACCACCAACAGCTCAAGGATTTGGTACCTACGGAACAAGTCAATCTGTGTTTCACACTGACAAAAGAGACCCTTGTGAAATATTGCCTAACCCGAATTCAAGAAACAAAAGTTAAATATTTATAAACAAGACACACTGGAAGCCCAGGAAATCCTCCTAGAAGACACACTCCAACATGATTGACTGTTCATGTACAGAGTGCGACATATGATGGAAACGAGTGAAAAGTAAACAACATACTCCATTACTCCCAACATCTGCAAAGCCTATTTTAAACTTCCTAAATTACACAGATGTAGCAGCATGGAGCTCTTAAGCCCTCGAGTGCATATTGATGAGATGGCATTTCTGTTCCTGTGATCCTGAAGTGAACAATTAAGAGAACATGCATTTCTGTACCGCAGCTGAACAAATCCAGGAGGTTACTGTTCCTATTTGCAAGGTCGTCTGACGTGTACAAATTAGCAGCTTGCCAGCATTTCACCAGGATATGTTTAATATCCCTATTAAAAGTATATATTTTTTAATAAAGTTAAGCAGACTGTGGCCTAGACATTACATAAACAAAAAAAAAAAAAACCACAACACTGAAATTCTTCTTTATAATACCCATCATCTCATATTAACGTAGGGTAGGAGAAATCCACATAAATATATAACAGCAAAAACGAAACGAATCACACTAACTTCAAAGGTGACTTATTCCCCTCTGGAAAAAAATACCACGTTTTACCATATCATTTTAACCCCCAGCTTTCTCTCTCACCAGAGCCTGTTCTGCATTATCCTGTCCACAACCCTCCAAGACCAAATCTCACATTTCGGCCCCAGTTGCAAAGGTGAGACTGGATGATCTCTGCAAACTCTCAAATTTCCAATGAAACAAAACCACTCCAAAGATAATTCTCTTCTTCTGCAAGCATCACTCTAAACCTAAATGTCTACATTTAATAAGAAAATTCAAGACTTTTTTGATATCAAACGAGAGGACTGAAAGCTAAATTTATTTATTAAAAACCACTAAAATTCTTCATTACCAAGTATATTGGGAGGTGGAAAGTAGATGATCTTTTAAGGTCCCTTCCAACCCAAGTCACTCTGTGATTCTATGATAATTTAGTACTACAGGACTTAGTGCCCACAGAATGCCACAGGACTCTGCAATCCAAGTCCAGGGCAGTTAAAACATCAAACACCCCTTAAAAAGAGTGAAAATGAGTTTCTCTTTTAAATGCAGAGTCTTTGTCCTATGCAGTACACTACTATGATGTCACTGTAAGCATCAGGCTTTTAGAGCCTGACAGAAACACTGGTTTCAATTTCATTGTGGATTATTATTTGGAAAACATTTAGGAAAATATAATGAGCCCAACAGGAGGCTCAAAATCCAACAGATCCTGTTGTCTGCCTCTGTGAGAAACCACAAAATCTTTAGCTCGAAGCTACTTGCATTACACTTTCCACTGTTCTTTTTGGTTTTGGTGTTTTTTTGGAATGGTTTCTCATTTTCCATACCCCGTTTCTATCGATAGATTTTTCCATTCAGTAAACAAGGAAGCTGCTGCTTACTTAGAAAGTGACCTTCAAGGCTAACAAGAAAATCTACAGCTACTAGACACGAGAAAAGCAACACAATCCAAGCACAAGCCAATTTTTTCCCCCCCTAAGAGACATCTCAATACCATAAATACCAGTCACAGCCGTGACAAGGCTTAACAGGAGCCAACACGTAGGTTGACAAACCAGTCCCAAATATCCAATACTGTATTATTACTGCTCCACATCGCTCATCTCCATGGGGAAAGAGGGGACTACGGATGAGACAGCCCTCTGGGAAGCGGCATCAT
>NW_020956869.1:66817-74907 GCF_003031625.1 Empidonax traillii
AAGCACAAGCCAATTTTTTCCCCCCCTAAGAGACATCTCAATACCATAAATACCAGTCACAGCCGTGACAAGGCTTAACAGGAGCCAACACGTAGGTTGACAAACCAGTCCCAAATATCCAATACTGTATTATTACTGCTCCACATCGCTCATCTCCATGGGGAAAGAGGGGACTACGGATGAGACAGCCCTCTGGGAAGCGGCATCATCCTCAAGTTCGTGTTCTACGCTTCAAGCAGTTTTGAAGTGATCAAGGCCAGGCTGGGTGGGAGTTGGAACAACCCGGGCCAGTGGAAGGTGTCCCTGCCAAGGCAGGGGGATTGGAGCCAGGTGATCCTTAAGGTCCCTTCCAAACCTAACCCTCCTATGATTCTGGCAATCAGAGGGTAGGTGACCATCTTGCAGGCAGGTGAGGGTCAGGAGCCAAGGACAACATGAAAAAAGAGGCATCTATGAAGTATTCCAAGTGAAAAATCTGATCATGGAACACAACAGCTTTTTAACTTTTTGTTCTCACAGCTATTTCATCAAGGTTTTTCTGAGCATTTTCTGAGTGACTTGATACAGGTACATTGTTCTAACACACATGTGAAGGCAGCGTGACCTTTCTGCTTCCCAAACTCACCATGTTTAATGTGCTCCCAAATAACAACGTGGTCTGACACACGTGAGGACAGGCTTGGTCACATTTCCAAGGTCTGTACCAAGCCAATGAACAGCAAGTTCACTTGTAACAAACAACAGGGAAATGAAAAGGCAAGATGAATGATTCAATACACAGAACTAATAGCCAGTGCTCAGAAAGCGCTGTTAGCCCTACAACATGACTGTCATAGGAAATGACAAAATCAAAAGATACAAGTGGACTCGCTAATTTAAAAGGAATTAAAATTCCTGGCTGGAGCGCAGGGGAGAAGCAACGTTTTATTTGTCTTCTTTTTATTTGTTTTACAAATTTGATTACACGAGCGGGAGCCTGTAATTGAAATGGTTTCCGTGGGCAAATTAAACTATAACATTTTGTTCTATAAATCAAGCATCACACATTAATGTGGAAATTACTTTTATATTTTAAAACAATCTGCACTGCAAAACAAATATCGCCTTGGAAGAAATTCTGGGGCCACACAGCCAGTGCTGCTGACAAAGTAACGTCTGTTAGCCTTCAGCAATTAATAACCTCTGTATGCATTGCTTCAACAATCCCAAACCTAAAACTTTTAAGCACAGAATGTCCACTGGAAATATCTGCCAGGAACAGCAAACAGTTTAAAAGTCATAGCCGAGGCTGGGAGTCGGAATAGTTTGAAATACAAACACGGAGGATCACGTCCTGCACTGTGATGGCATGAGGTGCCAAGAGTGGTGGTGTCGGGTCTTCTTTTTTTTAAGGAAGGGGATGTGTTATTATGGATTCCCAGACAAAAACACGTAAGACCAGACACCTAAATACATTTCTGGAGATGTAATTACCGGATTTCCCCACATATGAAGAAAGGCGGTGTCCCTTCCAAAACCAAAGCCAGCTTTGGCACACTGATGCCAACTTTTTAGGAAAGCAAACAAAAGCCCCACAGCGGTTCCAGTTTGTCACAGGCTCACTCCTACTCCTCTGCAAACATCGAGTTACTCGACGTAAAACCAAATGAAGATGCACCGGAAACGTCAGTTTGGAAGTGCCACCAACCTGGTTTCTCGGGAGCTCCAGGGACTCCCCAGGCTGGTGAGAAACCCACCACGGGGGCTGATCCACCAGGAAGGGACTCTCCACAGCCCCACTCATCGCCAGGGATGCTCCTACACCCCGTGCTGCTGCTGAGCTGGGATCTTTCGCTGTCCTGCTGCCCTGTGGCGCAAGCACAACGCGGCTCGCTCCTTTACAACGCATCTGTCACGGAACCAAACCCAAAACACGAGCAACAGCAACTTTATTAGCACTTACTGATCCCAGGGGTGATAAATATGTTTGTTTACTCCTGCACGAGCGGAGCTGGTGGCAAAAAGGGAAACCGATCAGACTGTTAAGTGGCTTGAAACTCGCATTAAAAAATCAAATGATAACATAATCCCAGGAAATTGCCGGGATATAGAGATCGAAAGCAACACAGTACCCAGGGCCAGGCTGGCACCTCGCCAGCAGCCCGAGGGTCAAAGCTATTATCCTGCATGTATATCTACATAAATTTACATCTGTTTTGCATAACAAGCAAGCGCAGTATTAAATGCAATTTACAGAGGGGCCGTCCTGGACTGGCTTATCCACTCCTGCAAGAGCACAAGAGCAGTGATTCCCTTTAGTTTTAACTTCCCATATAGTGATTAAGCTGGTTTTACAAAGCAATCAAGTGAGAAGATTTGGGTCCTCACCACAGAAAAGTTACTCCTGGCCTAACAAGGTTGTGTGCAGGAGGATGAGTACAACCAACAGGGATATGCTCTGTCTTCATTTTACCCAGAGTCCAGATCCCTTTCTCCTGTGAGTCTCACTGAGGAACTTCTTAACTGCTTTTCTGCTTTATTCTTACGGCTTTGTCCAAAAGTCAGGTTGTGGATTCATATTTTTCGATCTTTTTTTTTTTTTTTGTACAGAAAGGGTCGAGAATCTTCTTATCAATATTCAGGATGAGGGAAAGGAGAAGCAAAATATACAGGAAAACCTTTTATCTATCCCCCTATGGACAGAAACATAATCCTTACTAAGGTATATATGGTTATATACAATCATGTGTATGTGTTCTGGAAAGCCAGAAAGCATTTCCACAGTAAGAGGTGAAAAAAAAAAGTAATCACAAACACACTTCCCTGGAATAAAAATGTGGATGTGCCCCGACATTACGACACATAAGCTCAATCAATTCCTCTGCAGCTACAATCTGAGTAATTGCTTTCAACTGGTTTTGTGGGATGTTTTACTTTTTGAAACTATCAAGAGTTCAAATATGTCAAACTGCAAACTGTGCAAAAATGCGAGTTCTATTATTGTTTGCAGAATGTTGTACAATTTCAGAAAGCAACTAAACCTGAGCTATGCATAATATTTTCTTTTAAAAAAAGTATTGCTTTGTGCCACATTTCTAGACTTTAATCTCAGTTCATCTCTCATATAATACTCTTCAGTCAGAGACTCGGGATTGGATGTTTCATAAAGCTGTCCAGCTCACTCAGACTTTTCAAACATATAAAAGTAACCCAATGCTTTCTGATATTATTGCAAAATGGGAATTAATTGTCTGGAATCAGAGAGTGAAGACTTGCACAAACAGCAAGGGAGCTGCAGTCAAGGTGCTTTGGATTACACACGTGAAAAATCCGGATTTAAACTATCATCCCTTCCTATTTTAATTGTTTGGGAAGCATCTCCAAATTATAGGATATCAGAAACTTCTAACTATGATTAAAAATAGCAATCCTGGAGAAGGATCAGACTACCTTTAGAGTAGAGAAGTCTGATTTCCCAGTTCCACATCTGCCCTCTCTGAACCCATTCTGCCTTCTATCCTGCAAAAAACAGACAGCAAATGCCAAACAGGCATTACAGCCTTCAGGACATTAAGCCTAGGCTATCATTTTTCCCTTCTTTCTTCTTTTTTTTTTTTTTTCCCTGGAAGCCTATCTGATTTTGTTTAGAGATTCTTTGGAAAAGCTCCTGCTTTCACACTGCAAAACAGCCAAGCGACAAAGTCAAATCTCTTCAGAAATCCTACTACAACAAACCATGGATCGAGGAAAGAGGTGGGGAAATTTGGTAGAGGAACAGATTTCACATTTAAGCTTACGGGGACTTAGACTAAACCAATCAGATTTTTTTTTTTCCCTTAATTTCTAAAAGACAGTTTCAGCTCTTACTCTGTAATGAAGTAATTGAAACACTTTCCTTCTCTGAACCAACTGCTGTTGGGAAATGAAACCGCTGCATCTCTGTATAAAACCACACTCTTTGCCACACTGTCATGCATTTCCCTCAGCCCTCCACGTTTCTTCTCATCTGTCCAGCTCTCCATCTCATCACCATCAGCTGCCAATTTGTACCGTCACAAACCCAAGCTGCATGACTCCAGCAAAGTTTATAAATTCCTCATACTCTCTGCAAAGAATTAAAATGACATTTGTCTGGACAACCATCACGTCTACCATGTTAGCACACAGTTCTGCTCGCGCAGGCAGTTCAACTTTTCACTTCCAGCCCTGTGTTTTAAACAAGAGGAGATGTCTTAATGCGACTGCAGAGTCTCACAGATGCAGCAGCAGCAAAGGCTTTATTTTCCTTCACATCAACCTATGTAAATAATACATAATCTGGGTACTTAGTTTTCTTCTGAATGCTGACACTGAATGCAATGCAAGGAGGGGAAAGGGGGGAGATAAATCCTTGAAGGTTGATGGCTTGTGATTTCTTCTGCTACTTGTACGTACATGGCAAGAGACACAAAAGGCAAGCTCAGTGGAGTTTAATCTTATTATGATCCCTTTCCACTCCAACTTCACATGCCTGGATGTAACACAGACACTTCCTCTGAGCTGTGTCAGTCCCCTGCACTTGGAGAAGCAGCAAATTTGGCACTGGTGGTTCAGGCAGCGCTGCCTGAACCACCTGGACACAACAGGGACCCCTCATCCTTCCACAACCTGAGCTGCTGAGCCACTTGAGACCCACCTCAAATACCTCCATCACTGCCTGGGGGAGTTACCAGAGAATTACAGGCCATATTCCAGAATGAAATACGGTGCAGTCTGATTGGCATAAAAGCCCAACAGACTGTTTGGGGAATAGTTTGTTCTCCTAACGTTGACATTACATGGTTTGTTGCTGGCAGCTAAACACCGCCGGCAAGTCTCATCTTCTTCAAATTGTCTTGAAAAGCTTAATAACTCTCTTTATTTGGCATATCTTTTTAGGAGAAAAAGAAAATAGATACATTATTTGTAAAGCAGCATATGCCCGATGACTTTGATCTGCGCTGATGCAACACCCCTCAAGGATAAAAGCGGAGCTGTTTCAAGAGAAGGAGTCATCAGATGCACACACACTTTCTAGCAGCTTTTTGAAAACACATTTCTACTCAATTAGCACGTACAGTGATAGCTAATTTTAAATATTAAAGCACTGAACTTTCTGTTGTCGTGCTTTCAGGCTACAATCCTCTCCAATTAAAGCAGAACTTATCCAAAATGTTTCCCTAACACATTTTATGTATTTTTTCTTTCCCCCTCTGCTTAAAGCTGTCAGCTTGAACTGCGTTAATACAGAAGGCAGAGGCTGAAACGCAGGTTAATTGTTCAGCTGCTAAATTTCTACAGAAAAAGGACATTACAGAATGGCATGGGTTAATCTATACTCTAGAGCTATAACACAATAGGGGACAAAGTACTGCTCCTGATTTGGTTGTCCTGAGCCAGGAACTTGTCGTGAGATTCAGTCTCAGATATTAGGAAACCCATTTCAGCACTTCTGACTATACTTAATCTGATGTCAACTTTAGATGGTTGGTTATGCAAACATATTTATACTATTTTAAAATGAGAGATTTCAGGTTAATGGGCTTTCAGGGCTTTTTTTTGCTTTGTTTTGTGCTTTTTTTAAGTGCTGCAAAACCACATGAAAAATAACACACCCTCCTGCAGAGGATACAACCCAGCCACACATGTGCTCAAGCATTCAAGTTTACACAGATGCTGACCCTTCAGCTGGGTTATGCTTTGTCTCTCATTTTTGATCATCCCAGACTGTTTATATGAAAACTGAAAAGCATTTTTAAAAATAAATCCTGACACATTTCCCTGCTCTCCGTGGCTGTGCAGTTTATGTACAGTACAAACTAAGTTCATTATGAATACATACAAGACCGAGAAGTGCTTATGAAAAACAGAAGCAGATCAGCTCTTTAAAAAAAGAAAAAAAAACCACAAACCCTGGGGGCTTTTGTGATGGTCAAAAGACTGGTGAGCTGAAACCCTTCAGAACAATTATTACTTTCTCACCTACAATAAAGTTTTCCCCTTAAAATTAAAACTTCAGCCATAAAAACACCTAAAACTTGCAAAACAGCCTAAATCCAAATCCCAGGTAGGGTAGGCTTCCCTGAGTGTACTGGCTGGATGTGACTTGAAAACAAGATCCAGACTCTCTAAACAGTTCACAAAGAAGTGATTTATATCACATCCTTTTTCCATGCATTGTGTATTTATGCAATTTTATGAGTCTGTGTGACATGAGTCTTTTAGCAACTGGGTACAGATATATCAGCATTTTTATTTTGGGTAAGGTGGTGGGTTTTTTTGTTGATAACTCTGAGTATCACCCTCCCTATCTCTCTTTATCTCCATATTTTGTTACCTGTAATATTAAGTCAGAAAATTCAGCAGTCTTATGGGAGAGCAGCTATGTTGTAGGATCGATTTGAGAGAAAATGAATACATCACTTTTTCAATTTTTAAGCTGACAACAATAACGCTGAAAATAAAAATGCTCCTCTGACTGTTCCTTGCACTTGGCCACCTTCTTCTCAAGAGCCACCTTAGTGGGTCCCATGTGACACCTATTACATGATGGACACCTCCCCTGATCAACTTCAGTCCCTGTTGCCAGAATCATCCTCTGATTGTTCCGTCAAATTTGCAGGAAAACTACTCCAACCTTTAGCACATCTGGCAGGACTTTAAACTCAAAAGTGCACCTCTCAGAAAGCACACGTGATTCACTCAACCAGCATAACTGCCTTGCCTGAAACTGCGAGATGCCATGTCAGATTTTCCTACATCTCACCCCAGGACAGTCAGTTATATTTTTGAAGGGCATCCTTCCCACAGTCAAATCCTTTACACTGTGTAGAAGCCACACGTTCAGGGGTGCATAACAAGGAGCAGGAATTCGCATCCTCTCTGCAGCTGCCTCTCAGCTATTTTCAAAGTGTCTGTGGAGTTGGCATTGTTTTCCTGTAGCCAGTGATACACTGAAATGGACTTGGACTGCATTTCCCTTTCAAGGCACAGTCAGTTTTCTCTTAAAAATGCTTTGGACTTCCAGTCATTCCATACTCAGGAATGGGGTTTGCAAGGAAACCTTAGGTATTCCATTCCTGCTCCCAAAGACATCATGGAACACTTCAGTTTATTTGACTAACCACCAACACTTCTTCTTCCATATGAAACTGTGTCTCATATATACTCAAGAAGTGACAATACTGGCACTATTTTATTTTTTTTGAGCCATTTTGGTTTCTTCTGCACTGTTTGCATTAGCATTTCTTTCACATGAGTGTTCACAGCCAGCCAGTTCATTTGAATCAGCTGTGCAGCTTGTATTTTTGTGCCCTGTTACTTTTTCCATCAGCTTTTCCACTGAACTTTCATTTCGAGATCAATAGACTTAGTCTACTGCAATGCAAGACTTTCCAGCGACTGCCACTGTCATTTTAGTCACCTTTAGTGGCTTACAAATTCAGTCTCATTTGATGAAACTCAAACAGATTAACAGGCAATGCATGAATGCAAAGTGTTATTTTCTTTTTAATGATAGATTACGAATGCAAGACGTCAAGGGGGCAGAGTTGGAAGCTGTGCCCTACAGTAGGAAAATGGATTTATCTGATACATTCCATTATGCTCCACAGTCCCAACACAGTAGCCTTGAGTTTATTTGACTAAATCTCATCAGGACTGATGCTACTACCAGAAAAGCAGTAAAATTCATATATAAGAGATTTGAGACCGTTCTTCCTCTTCTGCACTTTATATGGGAGCTTTCTGCATCACCAATATGACACAGCACAATTTTCCATGAAGCCGATTTGATTATAGCATAAACTTCCCAAGAAACCCAAACCTAATGATGAGAAGCAAGGGCTCTGGGGGAAAGGGGGAATCAAGATATTAGAAAAAGCCATTTGTAACAGTGGCCTAGTACAGAAATTCTGCCTTCACTTGGACCAGAAAAAGACATTTTACCTTTCCCCTCCCCACCTCCCCACCCCTTGTGTGGAACACAGTCAATAACAAAACACGCCTGGTAAATCATTGACAGTTAAAAATCTAATAGCACCCCCCCTCCCAGCAGTAGAACAGTTAACATACACAAATGCCCACTAAAAATC
>NW_020956869.1:76249-78556 GCF_003031625.1 Empidonax traillii
CTTTCACATGAGTTTCCATTAGAGCTGATGTTTGCTGGCCTAAAATCCAAAGGGCCTGTCAGTTGTAGGCAGGGTGATTTAATTTGCTGGCTGCAGCACTACAGGTGGACTGGCACACACGGCTGACTGATCAGCTGCCACCAGCCCACGTCTGAGTCAGCACAGGGGGGGAACTTCACCTTGCTCTTGCAAGGTCAGCAGCCAACAGTCCCCTCTCCCCCCGTCCCCGCAGCAGCAATAATTGCACAGGTATGTCGAGCAATTTCGCTCGCTGGAATGTCACAACTTCAACCCTCTTTGACGTACACGCCAGGTTTGGTCTGCGCTGCTCAGACCTGGCATTCCCCTGCTTTCCCCAGCAATTCTCCTTCAGTAACGATCAAGAAACAGAACAGAGTAAGGAAATGGGGGAGAGAGAAAAAAAACCACAACCCAACCACAGAACAATGTGATGTTTAATGCTGAGGTTCCCTTTTAACTCACGAGCATAAGACATGGTGATGAATTTTACCAAATAAACCTTTTCTAAACAGCGAAATAAGGCAATTATGCAATGAATCACATTCCTTTATGCAAATAAGAAACAGAAAATTTTCCTACTTAAAAAAAAATTGAAAGAAAAAGCTGACTCAACATAGCTGCTCTGGCCTATCCACCTTAGATTTGAAAAGAAAATAAAAACAGTAAAGAGGAAGAAGGAGAAGCTATCAGCTTCAAACCAGTATAACCCCTGAGGATGCAAAATTGCTCCATTCCTATTACCATAAACAGGATTCTTGGCTGAAAAACATGATGGGAACCATGACTGAATAAGGCATGTTGCGCAGTTAAGCAATCGCAAATCACACTGAATTTTGATTTTAGTGGGATGTCTTGAAAATAGAAATTAAACATCTACAGCTCCGGAGAGCTTACAGCCAGATTTCATTTCAAATAATGTCTGCAGCTAAGGAAAACAGTAATGACAAATGTCATTTTGTAGAAAAATGTATCCCAAAGTTTATAAGTTTCAAGCAACTGCATCTCTCTCAATATATTTTAGAAATCCTCTATGCTTGTTTGGGAAAAAAAAAGAAACACCTCACAGCAAAAGAGAAACAGTTTTCTGTTCACGTTTTATTTGAGTTGGAAATACTGTGTCATGTTCCTGATAAGAGATGATAGTGAAATTTCACCATCTTAATCTGGAATTAAAATAGGAGAGCACTTTGCAGTAGGGCTGTGCAGAACAAGGCTCTGGGGAACGTGAACATGAAACCCTCCCCACCAAGCTCCCTTCTGGGGGAGACATTTATTGCTGCTGCCACCCCGAGTCCCATGTGGCTCCACCTCCACAGACTGGGATCCACCGACGGTCTGAAACCACCAGAGCTTCTTGCTAAGTAGGAACCACTACAACTTCCTACAGAGCCCTTGCAAAATAAGGACCTTTCAGCTGACGAACAGACTAGCACAAAACCCCACCCAATTTAGGAGCAGGGGTGTAACAGTAGGCCATTTAGCACCCGTTGGCTCAAATCTCAAAACCAATCCAGGATTTTCACTTCCCCCTCCACCCCTCCTGATGTACCAGATCCATCACATTGCATGGTTTCCCTTGGTGTTAGAAGTTCTCAGAAATCAGCCACCTGAGCTTCGACATGGCAGGGCAGTGACCTGTGTGAAAATCACCAACAAGTAAAACCTCAGCTCTTACCATTGATCCACCAACCACTACAGTTACAAGGAAACAGAAACCTGGAATTCCAAGATCCCAGTGTCCTGCCCCAGCCCACACAACCATCTTTCCCCTGGTGCTTGCCCACACAGCTGCAAGCACGGCCTGTTCCGATCACCTCCCACTCTGACCCTTGAAGATCTTTGCATACTTTCCCTCACTACAGAAAGTGGTTTAATCTAACCTAAAACTGACAAACTCCAGTACAAAAGTGTTTGAAACCCTACTGGAATTTAGCACTGTTAGATATAGGGAACTTAAAAGTGGTAGAGTTGGAAAGTTGTATATCTAACCCACCCACTGCGGGTGTAATCCCTAAACTCTGGATAAAGAGTTAGCCGCTTTAAAATCCCTTTCCCATTCTCCCTGGGCTCTGGGAGGGGGTCTGTGCTCGAGGTGGTAACTCATGCATACAGAGAGGCAAGCAAACAGCAGCTTCTATACCCAGAATGTCCCTTCTGGATTCCCACAGCAGCTGCAAAAACACATATCCAACCCCACTGGATGTCCTGCACTTGGCAAACAATCACAAACACACGGAGCTGCTGGGGAGCAGGGAACGGCAACAAAACAAGGGGGGGGGGGGGGGG
>NW_020956870.1:0-5188 GCF_003031625.1 Empidonax traillii
CCCCATTTAAATAAAGGATTCTGCATCTGCAGGAGCTTTTGGAGGAGGGGGAGATGGGAGTCCCTTTTCCAGACCCTGCTTCAGGTCAAAGATTTGGGATGAAAACCGGACCTGAGCAGAGGAGCAGCCCCTGGGGGAGAAAGGACAATTCCCAGCCCTGCCAAGTCCTGGTGTAAGGGAGGAGGAACAGGGCTGGGAAAATGAGATCTGATCCAAAGAAAGATGTGCTTGCTGAATTCCCTGATAAAGTGGGAAAACCACAGGGCCTGGGAAAAGAAAAAAAAAGAAAAATAAAAGAAAGGGAGTTAAACGTGAGCATCGGTGCTTTGGAGGGAGTTAAAGATGGGAGGAGGAGCGAAGGATCAAACCTTGAATGCCTCGCTCAGAGCACAGAGGAGCTGGAAAACGAGTTCCTGGGACACACTGGGCAGTGAAAGCCCCAGCAAGAACCAGGCAGAGGGATGAGAACCCGGTCCAGCAGAGTGCTTGGAGTTCAGCACCTGTTTTGTCAGGGCTGTTCACACTCAAATGATGTTTCCCTGTTATCCTAAACCCAGCACTAAGAACTTTCTCATAATAACGACCCATAACAACCCATAATAACGGAGAGCTGAGAGCACTGAAATGTTGATTTTCCTCTCTGGATTCGAAGGGGGTTCAGCCCTCCCTCCAAAACTCCCCGTGGCAAACCCGAGCAGGGGATTTTTCCGGTGGTTTCAACATTCCCCAGGCGGCCTCAGCAGGTTCAGAGACCTCACATCAGCATCAAATCCACCCCGGTCTGAACTGGGAGGCCCATCTGCAGCAGCAGAGGACCTCAAAAAACACCTCCTCAGCACAGTGTTGCTGGCAGATAATACCTGCACACAAAGACATTACATCCGAAATGACTCCCCTCCATCTCGGTAAAAAAGCACATTAGGAAAAAAACTTCCATTTCCAGGCAAAATAAAAAAAAAAAAAAAAATAAAAAAAGAGAGGCTTGACAGCTGTGTTGAAATTACCTCTGGTAATTTGAAGTGAGTGGAAGCTTTTATATATTCGATTGCACCCAAAAAATGTAAAGCGTGTCACTTATTAAGCTTTTATGTCTGACATCCAGCCCGGGTACCTGACGACATCTTCCCAGCAATCTGCAGATCAGGCAGCTTAATGCACTGGGAAACGGTGGAATTAGGGATGGGGATGGGGTGGGGGGAAAGTCATTACATCGGAAATTAAATGGGCTCTCTTGTTCTTGAGGGTAATCTTGCAAAAAAATAAAAAAAAAGAAGTGTCGGTGCAGAAGTCAAAAAGCATCTCCCACATTCACCGGCTGAGCTTTCTTTGCTCTTCCTTTAATGGCAATAATTGGTTGACTCGAGGATCTCAGCTGGGAGAAAGGGTGGGGGGAACCCACAAAAATGAAGCATCAGCTCCTCCTCTGTTGGCAGCAGGGTCTCTGTCTCAGGCTGAGCTTTTTTAGCCCCGTTTAAAGGCTAAAAAAAAAAAAAAAAAGAAAGAAAGTGCCATGCAAGTGGTCTGATGCTCTGGCAAGCCAGGCTATTTCCTACCCGAGGATTTTTAGTGAGAAAAGTCTAAAACTACACCATAAAGCTGCTGGAAGGGGCAGTTGGAGGGAGGGACAAAGATCTCAGCCCGGTCTATTAAAATCCACATAAAAATAAAAATATAAAAATAGCTGAAGGGGGGGGGGGGGAAGAAAAAAAAAAGCCTGGAAAGTGTTTAGGCCAAATGAAACAGCCTGGAAATGCTCTGAAGAGCGTTGCCATGGTTTCCTGCACCAGCAGGATGCTCTGCCATCCCTACTCCCGGGATTCTTCCCCGGGATCTGGGAATTCCAGCCCCCACGAGGGGTGGTGGATAACACAGGTCAGCTGGAAGGAGCTGAGTCCCTGTGTGGGACCCACCTTGGAGCTGTGCCTGAAGGGTGGACCACGTGGAAAAGTGACCCAGCTTGAAGCAGTTCTTGGAAAACTGTTGCCAGTGGGATGGACTCCCAGTGGAGTTCATGGAGAACTCTCCCATGGGATGGACTCACTGGAGTTCATGCAGAACTGTCTGCCATGGGATGGACTCACTGGAGTTCATGGAGAACTGTCTGCCATGGGATGGACTCACTGGAGTTCATGGAGAACTGTCTGCCATGGGATGGACTCACTGGAGTTCATGGGGAACTGTCTGCCATGGGATGGACTCACTGGAGTTCATGGAGAACTGTCTGCCATGGGATGGACTCACTGGAGTTCATGGAGAACTGTCTGCCATGGGATGGACTCACTGGAGTTCATGGAGAACTGGGGACTCCAAACACCCCAGCAGGGGGAGGATTCCAGCTCCCCTCCCTGAGCAGCAGCAGGAACAACCTGGGATGAACTGACTGTGGCCCCCATTCCCATCTCCCTGCACCGCTGAGGGGGAGGAGGCAGAGCTTGGGAAGGAGGGAGGGCTGGGGGGGTTTTAAGGATCTTATTTTATTGAAGCTTTATTTTAAGCTTCAGTTTACTCCTCATTATCCTGGTCTGATTTTGTTGGTAATAAATTCAATTAATACCCCCAAGCTGAGTCTGGTTTGAGTCAGCCACTGGCAGGGGCTGCCCAGGATGGTTTGGAGTGCCCATCCCTGGAGGGATTTCCAAGCCCTGTGGATGTGGCACTTGGGGACATGGGCAGTGGTGACCTTGGCAGTGCTGGGGGATGGTTGGACTCGACCTTGGATTGGTTTTCCAACCAAGTGTTTTCATTTTCAGGCTTTTTCCATCTCCTTTCCTGTCAAAAGGGCTGGGAATACACCAGATCTTTGGTTCCTTCTGAATGCCTTCCAACAGCAAAGAGGGTTTTAGGGACACAAACACGGGTGGGGTCTGGTATCCTGTGCTTCCCAAAAACCCGAGGCTGGTAAGGTGTTAATATTCCTCTGGCCTGACCTTCCTGGTGCTGGTTTTTATTCTCCCATGGAATGTGTAGCCCCCAGGCAAAGCATTTGCCCTCCTCCCCTCAGTTTTTCAATCTAGAAAATAACAAAGAAATTAGAATTAGTTTGAAAGGAGTTTGACAGTTATGAAAACACCTGACATTTACACTCATTATCCCAAAAAAACAAAAATAAAAAAAAAAAGGGTACATTGCCACGAATTTCATGTTCAGGAAAACATCTCCACAGGACCAGGATGAAATTCAGGTGCAACCAAAACTTCACAGCACGAGGCCTGGAATATCCCATCGTTCCAGGAGCCCCAAGTGCAGATCATGATGACTTTATTGAAAATTTCCCAAGGCTGAGGTGCCACAAACACATCGGGATGAGTGATTAGTGATTCCAGACTGGAGAGATGGCTTAATATTGAAGGTGTCAGGTGGAGTAATCTGCAGTAATTATGTTGTGCCTTTCATTCAGCTTTGGCACTGATGGCCCTGGAGATTGAAGGTTTCTGTCTACATGTGAAAATACTCATTTTTAAACACAAAGAACACGAGGTTTTCCTGCCACACTTTGCCAAAAGGGGCTCAAAGTGGGACTGATCAGTCAGATGTGGTTGAGGTTTGTCCAAAATCCTCCCCATGGAAATACTTGAATACATGGAGTGTGCCCAGTGATTCCTGGGTGGTGGTAAATGGGTGCTGGTGTGGAGCACAGCCTTAGGGGGCCTGCCCATACCAAGAGAAGTTAATATAAACAATATATTTATAACAGAAAATAGCAAATAAAAATACAAAAATGTAATATATCTTGATGTTTTATCTACTCAGTTGTGAAGAATCTGCCAAAGCCACTTACCAGCAATACCTGACCATTCCGCTTTATTTTGCCCTTCTGCTTCCCGGTCATTTGCAAAGTCGTTTGGGGAAATATGAAGGTGCCACGTGAAGGGAATGGAGCCAATTCCTCAAACTCCTCTCGCCGCACCAGCCCTGCGAAAATCAACGGTGACAAATGTGCGTGTGACGTGGGACTGGACGGGAGAAAAACGGGTTTTTCCAGAAAGTCAGAAACACGAACTGTGTTTTTCCCTTCCCCGCTTTGGTGAATTTGCCTTTTCCTGGCAGAGCCACCTGTGCCACCGATCCCTGACCGAACCAGCAACAATCCACGCTCGGTGTTTAACAGGGAAGATGTCACAGCGCATCAGAAGTTGTTTGCGAGGGGAGCAAAAAAAACAGCGGGAGGAACAAACCCCTCCAAGAAGCTGCGGGGAGAATTATCAAAGGGTCTGCGGGGCCTCTCGTGCCGGAGCTGCAGCTACAACTGCGCTCAGGCATCGTCACAGCGCGCTGATCTTGAGGCTCATTAGTGGGAACAGCTGCTTTTCCCAGGAAATTGTCAGCCTCTTGATGCCACCCCGGCTTGGTGCAGGGGAGGGGGGGGGAAGCTGTTTTAATTCCCACCTGGAACAGCGTTTACAAGCTGCACCTGAGCTGGTTTAACTCTTTAGTGCTGCCACCCGCGGGTTTATTTACTGTTTGTGTTTGGGCAGAGCCTCGGGAAGGTGATGATGTTCACCTTGGGACCCGCTGGTACAGCGGGGGAATAGAATGACCTTAAGATAAGGAAGGGCTCGAGAGGTTGAGGGGTTTTAAAGCCTCTGGCACCCGCGTTTTTAGAGCTTGGTGATGCTCGGCACGCAGGAATTACCGAGCAGAACAGGTCAGGAGCTCAGGCACAGTTCCACACGCTGTCTTCACTCAGCGGCACTGGATGAACGTCACAAACAAGGGCTCTTGCAGGAGAAGCATCAGCAGCCCCCCTGGCGCCTTCCTCTGCATTCCCAACAAAGCAGGCAGGGAAGCAGAGGGGAAAAAAACAACACGTCACCTGTTCCCAAGCGGCATAAATTACCCTTCAGAGGAGGCTGGCTATCCTCAGGTAAATAATTTACTGCTGGACACGGTGAGCAATTCTGGTGAGATAAGACAAGGCCAGGTTGGACGGGGCTTGGAGCAACCTGGGATTCTGGGATTACTGGAAGGTGTCCCTGCCCGTGGCAGGGGGTGGAACGGCATGAGCTTTAAGCTCCCCCCCCAACCCAAACTTCCCGATTCGAAATCAAATCTAACTCTTGAGGATCTCTCGTTTGATTAGGTATTCAACACGTGATTCCCGTGGCAGCTCTGCGAGTCTGGAAGCTCTTCAAGGTTACTCGCATTAAAAAAAACTGAGAACTTAACACCAAAAAAGAAATAAAATAAA
>NW_020956870.1:5209-7782 GCF_003031625.1 Empidonax traillii
CCCCCCAAAAAAAAAAAAGGGTACATTGCCACGAATTTCATGTTCAGGAAAACATCTCCACAGGACCAGGATGAAATTCAGGTGCAACCAAAACTTCACAGCACGAGGCCTGGAATATCCCACCGTTCCAGGAGCCCCAAGTGCAGATCATGATGACTTTATTGAAAATTTCCCAAGGCTGAGGTGCCACAAACACATCGGGATGAGTGATTAGTGATTCCAGACTGGAGAGATGGCTCGATATTGAAGGTGTCAGGTGGAGTAATCTGCGGTAATTATGTTGTGCCTTTCCTTCAGCTTTGGCACTGATGGCCCTGGAGATTGAAGGTTTCTGTCTACATGTGAAAATACTCATTTTTAAACAAAAAGAACACGAGGTTTTCCTGCCACACTTTGCCAAAAGGGGCTCAAAGTGGGACTGATCAGTCAGATGTGGTTGAGGTTTGTCCAAAATCCTCCCCATGGAAATACTTGAATACATGGAGCGTGTCCAGTGATTCCTGGGTGGTGGTAAATGGGTGCTGGTGTGGGGCACAGCCTTAGGGGGCCTGCCCATACCAAGAGAAGTTAATATAAATAATATATTTATAACAGAAAATAGCAAATAAAAATACAAAAATGTAATATATCTTGATGTAGAAATATATAGTAAATCTATAAATCTTTTTAAAATATATTAAATATAAATATATATTAAATATATAAATATATGCGCTAAAATATATAAAATATAATACTAAAACTAGAAAATAATTTAGTTATAATTTACTATAAAACATGGAAAGGAAAAATATAAATATATATAGTATAGGCTATAACTTTATATAAAATATGTGAATATATAATTCTAATAGGTGCATGCAAAAATCAGCATGTATAAAGTACATGGCTATACATAAAACGTCGAAATATATGAAATAATTTAGTTATAATGTACTATAGGACTCATTGAAATATAAATATATAAGATACAATACAGGGCCGTTGTTCACACAACAGCACAAATTCAAGTATAAATTCAGTGCAGATCACAACTCACAATCACCGGGCCATCAGCAACACGGACCTGCAAACCAGGGCAGCTCACACCCGCTCACCAGTGCAACCAGGAAGACGAAGGTAAATCCCGGTTTTATCTAATCAGTTGTGAAGAATCTGCCAAAGCCACTTAGCAGCAATACCTGACCATCCCGCTTTATTTTGCCCTTCTGCTTCCCGGTCATTTGCAAAGTCGTTTGGGGAAATATGAAGGTGCCACGTGAAGGGAATGGAGCCATTCCTCAAACCGCACCAGCCCTGCGAAAATTAACGGTGACAAATGTGCGTGTGACGTGGGACTGGACGGGAGAAAAACGGGTTTCTCCAGAAAGTCAGAAACACGAACTGTGTTTTTTCCCTTCCCCGCTTTGGTGAATTTGCCTTTTCCTGGCAGAGCCACCTGTGCCACCGATCCCTGACCGAACCAGCAACAATCCACGCTCGGTGTTTAACAGGGAAGATGTCACAGCACATCAGTTGTTTGCGAGGGGAGCAAAAGAACAGTGGGAGGAACAAACCCCTCCAAGAAGCAGCGGGGAGAATTATCAAAGGGTCTGCGGGGCCGGCCTCTCGTGCCGGAGCTGCAGCTACAACTGCGCTCAGGCATCGTCACAGCGCGCTGATCTTGAGGCTCATTAGTGGGAACAGCTGCTTTTCCCAGGAAATTGTCAGCCTCTTGATGCCACCCCGGCTTGGTGCAGGGGAGGGGAGGGGGAAAAGCTGTTTTAATTCCCACCTGGAACAGCGTTTACAAGCTGCACCTGAGCTGGTTTAACTCTTTTAGTGCTGCCACCCGCGGGTTTATTTACTGTTTGTGTTTGGGCAGAGCCTCGGGAAGGTGATGATGTTCACCTTGGGACCCGCTGGTACAGCGGGGGAATAGAATGACCTGAAGATAAGGGTTCGAGAGGTTGAGGTGTTTTAAAGCCTCTGGCACCCGCGTTTTTAGAGCTTGGTGATGCTCGGCACGCAGGAATTACCGAGCAGAACAGGTCAGGAGCACAGGCACAGTTCCACACGCTGTCTTCACTCAGCGGCACTGGATGAACGTCACAAACAAGGGCTCTTGCAGGAGAAGCATCAGCAGCCCCCCTGGCGCCTTCCTCTGCATTCCCAACAAAGCAGGCAGGGAAGCAGAGGGGAAAAAAACAACACGTCACCTGTTCCCAAGCGGCATAAATTACCCTTCAGAGGAGGCTGGCTGTCCTCAGGTAAATAATTTACTGCTGGACACGGTGAGCAATTCTGGTGAGATAAGACAAGGCCAGGTTGGACGGGGCTTGGAGCAACCTGGGATTCTGGGATTACTGGAAGGTGTCCCTGCCCGTGGCAGGGGGTGGAACGGGATGAGCTTTAAGCTCCCCCCCCAACCCAAACTTCCCGATTCGAAATCAAATCTAACTCTTGAGGATCTCTCGTTTGATTAGGTATTCAACACGTGATTCCCGTGGCAGCTCTGCGAGTCTGGAAGCTCTTCAAGGTTACTCGCATTAAAAAAAACTGAGAACTTAACACCAAAAAAGAAATAAAATAAA
>NW_020956870.1:8193-14191 GCF_003031625.1 Empidonax traillii
AGCTCCCCCCCCAACCCAAACTTCCCGATTCGAAATCAAATCTAACTCTTGAGGATCTCTCGTTTGATTAGGTATTCAACACGTGATTCCCGTGGCAGCTCTGCGAGTCTGGAAGCTCTTCAAGGTTACTCGCATTAAAAAAAACTGAGAACTTAACACCAAAAAAGAAATAAAATAAAAAAAAAAAAAAAGCTAAAAAAAAAAAGCTAAAAATTTAACGAGCCCCAAATCGGCGAGACTTTAAATACCTTCTGAGGCCGATGTAATCGCTCACCGAGTTCACCACTGTGAACGTCTGGTGCCCAACCAGCTCCAGCCCAGGAAAGGGAGGGGGTGTGAAAGCTGGAGCCGTTCCTACAACATCCCAACCCGGGAGAGCCGGGGCGTGCGTTTCATAGGAATGCAGAGCGGGGTGGGAAGAGAGCCAAGCAGCTGGATCCAATTCAGCAGCAGCTCCGGGGGAGGCTGCGAGGATGATCGGGGTGCTGAGGATGGAGGTGGGTGGGTCGGGGAGCAGCTCCTCAAACGGCATCGAGCCAACGGCCAGATAAACGCAGTTATTCTGGTTCGGCTTCAGGAGCTTTCAAACGCTGGAATTCTGCGGGTTTTCTTAATCTTTCCACCTCTGCGTTCTCTGCTTCTTTCCCTCGCAGCTGATTCAGCGCCGGTTGCTCTCAGGGCGCTGATGGAGCCGAGCTCCGACAGCTCCACGTGTGGGGAAAACGCTCCAGCTGCTGCCCAAACCGGCACTCGTGGCTGTGTTTTTTTTAAGCGTGGTTTTGGAAGTCCGGGTTAAACCGTATCTATCGTAAGGCTGTGCTCCCGGCTCCTGCCCCTTTTTGCATCCCCCACCCCTGAAGGAACTTTATCTCTGTGTAAATCAAACGCTCTCCCCCTCGAGGGCTGTGTGTGCCCTGTGGAAATGGGACCGCAGCCCCTCCAAGGCCTGTCAGTGCCAGGCGTTAATGAGCCGGCAAAAATGGTTTCTTCCCTCATTTGCTTTGGCGGTGCAGATGCTCGAGTCTCTCGGCGCGTTATTGGGAAAGTTTGGGAAATGTAAAATATGCCCCAGAGAAATGCCGAGCCCCTTAAGCCGTGGGGGGAACGCTCGCAGAACGCAGAGGGGGGTAAAGAGCTCGCGGTGGTGTTTATTAGAGTGCTGGGAAAAAATTGTCAGAATCCATGGGAAATGGAAGTGAAGATTTTAGTTTGGGGTTTTTTTTTTTATTCAGGGTGTTTTGACTGGAAATCAGACCTGTGTTTCCATGGCGCCAGCAGTGCCCACCGACTCCAGTCCCAGCCACAGCAAGGGGAGATGGGATGGGTTATCCTGACGTGCAGGAAGGGTTAAATTCCTCAGCGCAGTGGTGGCAGGGAGCTGGTGGGGTCTGTCTTCCAAAATCAGTAGGAGCTCGATATCCCCGCCCGTTTTTAAAGACAAGTCTCGAAAGGAGGTGATGGGAAGAGCATCGCGAGCGAGGAAAGACGGGAAGGACCCGCTCCCGACATCTCCTCCGGGAAAACGCGACCACCAGCAAAGGGACAGAGCCGGACGAGCTCCTGGCATCTCCTCCTTCGGCAGGACCCCAGCGGGAAAAACTTGGGATTTCGGCTCCAAAGCATCTGGCTCCCCCTTGTGATCCCAGTGCTTACGGCAGGGAAAGTCTGACGGGGCAAATCCATCTGCTCGTGTCCTGCCCGGGAATCGGATCCTTCAGCAGCTGTTGGTCAGGGCCTGACCCGATCTGGACCAGCTCCATAATCTGGTGCCCCCTTGGGCTTGCCGGGAAACATTCCCGGGGCACGGGCAGGGAATGGGATGTGCGGCTCCGTGTGCAGGGTCGTGACTGTCAGCCAAAGCTTCTGCTCTGGAAAAAAAATCCACTTTTTTTCTGGGTGATCCAACCCCAACAACGGCACTGCCATCTGGAACACCCTCGGCCTGGTGTCCTTTCTCCACCGGGGCAGGAATTTTAGGGATATCAAACTGTTCATCTTGACAAACACAACAGAACTTTTGTTTCTCCAGTATTTTATCCTGTTTTTTTTTTTTTTTTTTTCCTTAACTTTGGTGCTCTGTGTAGCAGGTGCTGATCCACACTGCTCCTCTGACAAAAGTGGGAGCAGTAAGGACAAGGAAAATCCACCCTAAACCTGGTTTTAGTGTGACACCCCAGCACCAGCAGCTGCTGCCGTTAGGGGTGGTGTCTCTCCTTAAAAGAATTACTTTTCGGAGATTTCTTTAAAGGTCGTTAACGGGTGTCAGGAGACAAAGGAAAGCTGTGTTAGGCAGAGCAGAAAAAGGGACTTGTTTTCCAGCAGATGTTCTACAACTCCAAGGAAAAAATAAATACAACCAGACCAGGCGCTGTCGGTTCTGAGCCGTGTGCAGTTTCACTCGAGTTTTCTGGTCTGGTTTTAAAGCATGATTAAAATTAATGATGAATTATTTTTTATTCTCTCAGCCAAGCTGTCTGGTTATCTTCAGGCAGCTGCTGCAGAAATCAGGGAAGACTCCTCTAGTTGGAGGTGAACACAGCAAAGTATCTACATGGGATTCCTCTTCGTTTAAAAAAGAGGGATGGAAAAGGTCCTTCCATCCATAACTGCGGCAGATTGAAGGGCAGAAGCCCCGAGGACAAGGGCAGAGTTCTTTGGAATGAAATGGGATGGAATCCCTGTGTCCTGTAAACACCAGCCACGCTCCACGCGAGGGAAGGAGCCACCCCGAAGGTTGTGCAATGGAGAAGGCATCTCCCAGCCTTCCCTGGCCCTGCTCTGCAGCTGCTTTTCCCTTGCACAAGATGTGCAGCAACACAGGAATGTGTGTGTGTGTGTTTGGGGAGCCTCCTGAGAGCCAAACTGGAGCCAAGAGAGAGCCTGTTAAATCCATCTCCTCTCCTGGTGGGATCCTGTCCCCATCCGACCCCTGGGGGCTGCAGGTCCTGGCTCACCCACCACCCTGAGCTCACCCTCAGCTGAGAATTATTGTCCATTTTCCGATGGCTTTGATGCTTCTGAGTCTCCAGTGTGGCTGGATGAAGACGTGTGACAGTTGTCTTAAAAAATAAGTTATTTATTACTAACCCCATTTATTTTTCTTACACATTGTTGGGGTGGGCAGGTGGTGGTGGTTAAAATAAGTGGCTCCCAAAAGCAGCAAGTGTTTCTTCCCTCCAGAAAATGTCCCTCTGGGTTTGGAATCTCCCTGCCCTGCCCAGAGCAGCCCTTTGTGGCAGGGATGGTCAAGAATTCCCGTCGATCATTCCTGCTCCATCCACCTCCCCCATCCCCTCCGCTCAACACGGACCTTGCTTTTGCCTCCTGATGGTCTAGTATTGCCTAAATTGTCTGATATTTCCCTGTTAAGGGTTGTCTCTCAAATCCTCAGGTTTCCAAGGTGTTTAACCCACTGACAGGGAACTGGGCTCACATTCTGCTGCCCTTTTATTAATTTTTTTTTTTTTTTAGGCTTTTTCGGTGCCTTAAATGAAAACTAAGCTTTTTATTTGTACAAGGTGAATTATATACAATAATGTAATATATGATAATATATACAATATAATATAATGCCCTCTCAGCAAAGGGCACAGCACACGGCCTGGGAGCCAAAGGTGGGGCAGCAACCAGCTGGGATTCAACCCAACACCAGTGCCACCAGTTTATAGATGGAGCCCTGAGCGTTTACTGAGGCAGAAAGGAAATACCGACGCTCTGAGTCAGACAAAAAGAGGCTCTTTGGAAAAGAGACAATCTGGACACTGGAAAAGAGCACTGATTTATTAAAGGATTATCCTCCATCGAGGATTTTCTCTTTGACAAGGTTGAAAAGCGTCCCATCTCTGCTTGAGCTCTTGTGGGGAGGACCCCAAAACACCTCCCATGGATCCTCCAGGGCCTGACTAAGCATCCACCTTCCACCCCAGCTCCAGTCCCCCTGCAGAACCCACACAGTCCACAGGGGAACTTGGAAGGGATTAAATCCTTAAATGCTTCTCCCCCCCCCCCCCCCACTTCCCATTCAGCAAAGCACTTAAGCTCATCATCTTCCTGCTTCGACATAATTTTTAATACACTGGTTTAACAACTTTATCTTCCACTGGCGTAATTGCAACGGATAATCAGTCGTGAGGAGAAAATGCCTAAAGCAGTTCTGGGGCTTCAGGTTTGGGCTTCCAACCAAAAATCTGGGATTTGGTTAAAAGAACACGGACACGGTGTTTTGTACAAGTAACTTCTTTAATGGCATAAAACCCCTGAAACTTTTCTGCTTCTCAGACATCAGCGCTCTGGATGATTTGACTAAAGATTCTGGACACGCTGATGCCACAAAATAAGAGCTATTTTCTAAACCAGTTTAAAAAAAAAAAAAAAAAAAAAAGCCTTTGGGCCCTTGCAGTGGATATAGGAACAGATTTGCCTAAACAGCCCAAATGCCCCCAGATTTTCACATCAAACCTTTGGACATTCACATCTGAATAAGGTGTTGTCAGGAGATGCTGCAGAAGCCACTACAGCTGGGAGAGAAACGTTACTGCTCCTACGGAAACAAAATGCCTGTTTTCTACTGTGAAGGCCTCCCAGTGCCCTGGAGGGCCTGCTCACCCTCCTGTGCAGAGTTTCCCCCCTCTCAGCCCACACGGTGGGAGATCTGCAGTGCCACAGTCCGTGTGAGAAGCAGGGAGGGCAGAGAGATCTGAGCGCTCCTCCCTTTCTACCCCGTGCGACTCTTGCTGCTCGTTTCCTCGGTGACCTCGAAAATGTCTGAAGAAAATCCTATCACCTCAAAAACGTCTGAAGAAAATCCTATCACCTCAATGTGAGCCTCGTAAGGAATGGCCAGAACCTGAGGGTAACAGGATTTTAGCCTTTCACACGCCTCTTTGTGCCTCTGCTTTTCGTCTCTGGTGCGTCCCTTTAAGGGGACCCTTATTTTCCGTAAATTGTTGTGGAGTTCTATGGACTGATCTTCAATTTTCTTCTTGACACTCGATACCTGTCCAGCATCAGCCCTTCCAGCATTCTCAACACACACTGTAGTTATATCACCATCAGTGACAGCAGAGACTGTGACACCATCTCCTTGGAATATGGAGGGAAAGAAGTGCCTCATGTAGTGATAAACATCCGTGTCAAGAACAACCACTTGTTTTCCCCCGTCTCCCTCAGGAACGGAATTCCTCATCTCCGTGCTGCTCCTGCGTTCCTGCAGCCTCCTCCTCGGCCTCTGATGGGATTTACTTTCCTCTCTCTTGTCCCTCTCTGAGAGGGATTTGGCTTTGAGGAGGAGAAAGTCTCTGAGTGCTCTGATTGCCGGAAAGGAGCCCTGGACAGTGATCCGCCCGTTGGAGCGCAACGGCCCGAAGCTTAAACCCTTGCTCTGCTGCTTCATTTCTGCCACCAGATCCTCCAAAACAAACTGGCCTTTGAAAACACCCATGCTGAGGACAGATGTGACAGAGCTGAAGACCTGGAATTTTGAGTTGGAGGAGTCAGGGAATGGTTAACACAGCGTGGGAGTAAAGCGGGTGACTCATGCAGGAGCTCACCTTTCCACGGTATGGGGTCACCTGCAGGGGGTAGGACTGGGACAGCCTCTTGTCTTCCAGTCGATGGTCACCCTTCCTCAGGACACTCCCTACAACTAAAGAGAAAGCCCAAATCGCTTGTTGAGCAGTAAAATAGCCTGTCACCTCTAGCCTGAGGGGACCCTCGAGGTGTTTCCCAACCATTCCCCAAACACACACGCGGGCGACTCCATCCTCTGGCCAAACATTTTATGTGGGAGCCCAAACTGCTTGGAGAGACAGAAGCCTGTCTGCCCAGAACATCAGCTGGCACAGACTGACTCTCAAAAGCCTGACTACAATAAAATGCTAGGCATGGCACAAATTTCCTCCCCAAAAACCGAGCGGAACGCTTTGCGTGACGGCCGAGTCGTCACCTCGGCGAGCAGAAATGAAATCCCAAAACTTCCACTGGCTCAAAGGGAGGTTTT
>NW_020956870.1:14410-58198 GCF_003031625.1 Empidonax traillii
TGCCCAGAACATCAGCTGGCACAGACTGACTCTCAAAAGCCTGACTACAATAAAATGCTAGGCATGGCACAAATTTCCTCCCCAAAAACCGAGCGGAACGCTTTGCGTGACGGCCGAGTCGTCACCTCGGCGAGCAGAAATGAAATCCCAAAACTTCCACTGGCTCAAAGGGAGGTTTTAATCTTCCAGCCTACAAAACTCTAGCACTAACACACAGTTTAAGATCATTTGGCTTAGGGCTAATTCCCCAGGGGATGGCTGTGCTTTAGGACGTTAATGTAAATACCTTCCTGATCTTCAAAGGTTACGTAGGCGACTCCTTTGTTTGCTGTCGGATAAGTCACTTCCTCCACGTCTCCACCGTTATTCCTTGACTTTTGGAAGTGGATGGTGAGGATGTCAGCCATGACATCATCCTGCAGAAGGCCATCTGGGACACCAGCAATGACAACCGTCCTGGAGGATTTGGTGGCTCTTCCCGTTGCCTGCGCAGAGATGGCACGTGGTAAATGCAGGGAATACCCGTAGGGATCACCCACATTCACCCCAATCCCTGGAGTGACTCCCCTTCCCTTTGCATTTAGCAGTGAATGAAAGCTGCTGAATCAGATCTCAGGCACCCACATCGCTGTGCACTAAATAACGGCCTTAAATGTAATTTACACCCTCTCAGGATCTTCTTAAAGCAGGAAAAATTAGCACTGAATTCCAGTTTCTCAACTGGAAGGTCCAGTGTCACACTGATAATGTTGTTTCCTCCGATTCTAACACTCTAAACGTGAAGGGAATGAAAACTGTAACTGCAGGGGCTGCTCAGTAAGGATTCCTTCCAGAGTGGAAGGGTGGAATTCCCACTGTCCTTACTTGTTAAATTCACCAGACACGGATCCGGGGTTGTGCTCTGACTCATCTCTCTCCGTTTATTAAATGGATAACCTTGTTAAATTGGGAGAACATAATCCCAGCCATCCGAGACTCGCAGTGCGTGAAACAACTCACTGCACACATGATTCTCATCAGAGCAAACCCCCAGCACAGCAAACATGAAACCCATCCCAACCAGGCTCTGCATCCGTGTCTTGCTAAGAGGAGCACATTTGCTCTCCATTCCTGCTCCACGGACACAAACAGCAGCATTTCACCGGGAATATCACGGCAAAATCACTGTAAATACTGGAACGCTGACTAAATCTAGTAGCAGTTCATTGACTTTCTGGAAGAAAGGAAGTAAATTCAGCGTGTCTGAGCTGCCAGTAACTTCAGAGAGACTGGGCTCGAGGTCAGCCACTGCGTGTAAATTCTTTACACTCCTCTCAGTTTTTTTTTCTGGGCCTGGGCTGCATAAAACATGAGGGCCACAAAGGAGGATGTGTGTCCAAACCCCCGGGGGGCCACCACGAGGAGACAGATCCAGTGAGGCTGTGCAACCAGGCAGGCTTTTAATTCACAGAGACACCAGGCCCTCCTTTATCACCCATCAAACTTAAAGAGCCGGGAGCTTTAATTACATTAGGCAATTATTTTTGGCGGTAACGTTCGTGTGAAAGCAAGTCCCCTGCACTAATGAGACAACACGAGGGGAATATAAACACGGTGCTCCCGAGATCCATGTGGGATTTTTCTCACGCTTGCCGAGCTCTCAGCTGCCAGACAGCATCTCACACCTTGCCAGCTGGTGTTTGGGAGCAACACTCGTGCCTGCTATTGGGGTTAGGGGGAAAAAAAAAAACAACACAAAAAACCACCAGGAACGTGCGTTTAGTGCTGAATGGCTCCCGAGAGCAGCCCGTGTGGAGCAGCTGGTCCTGGGCAGGAGCAGCGGGAGGGGCCGCAGGGATGGGCAGGAGGGAGAGGGGCAGGAGCTCTGTTGTGCCCGTAACCGCTGCCAACGGGTTCCTTGGCAAAGCTGCTCCACGGATCGTGGAATCACAGACTGGTTTGCGTCGGATCCTTAAAGACCAACCAGTCCCACTCCCCTGACACGGGCAGGGTCACCTTCCACCAGCACAGGTCGCTCCAAGCCCCGTCCAGCCTGGCCTTGGACACTTCCAGGGATCCAGGGGCAGCCACAGCTTCTCTGAGCAACCTGTGCCAGGGCCTGCCCACCCTCCCAGCCAGCAATTCCTTCCCAATCTCCCATCTGTCCCTGCCCTCTGGCAGTGGGAAGCCATTCCCTGCGGCACTCCCGGACACCCGTGGGGCCGTGCACGGCCCGGCTCCGTGCGCTGCTCAGCGCGGCGCCCACGGCCACTCGCCACTCGCTTCCCTCCCTCTGGATTCCTTCCCACCCTTCTCCTTCCCTGTTCCCCCCGCAGCCGGGAGAAGGCCGCTCTCCGCTCAGGGTTCGCCTCCCGTCCTTCGGCACTTGCCATGACCGCTGCTCCGCCGGGATGGGGCTCCTGCCGGGATGGGGCTCCTGCCGGGATGGGGCTCCTGCCGGGATGGGGGTCCCGCCGGGATGGGGGTCCCGCCGGGATGGGGACCCGCCGGGATGGGGGTCCCGCCGGGATGGGGCTCCTGTCGGGATGGGGCTCCTGCCGGGATGGGGCTCCTGCCAGGATGGGCTCCAGCCAGGATGGGGGTCCCGCCGGGATGGGGGTCCCGCCGGGATGGGGACCCGCCGGGATGGGGGTCCTGCCGGGATGGGGCTCCTGTCGGGATGGGGGTCCTGCCGGGATGGGGGTCCTGCCGGGATGGGGACCCGCCGGGATGGGGGTCCTGTCGGGATGGGGCTCCTGCCGGGATGGGGCTCCTGTCGGGATGGGGCTCCTGCCGGGATGGGGCTCCTGCCGGGATGGGGTCCCGCCGGGATGGGGGTCCTGCCGGGATGGGGCTCCTGCCGGGATGGGGGTCCCGCCGGGATGGGGGTCCAGCCGGGATAGGCCCCAGGAGCTCGGGGAGCTCGGCTCGGACCTCCCCGGCCCGGGGGGGAAACGAAAGCGAAAGGAGCAGGGAAGGAGGAGGAGCCGGGGGGGCTGCGGTGCCCGCCCTGCCGGAGAAACAACACGCGAGTTCCGCCGCCCTCCCGGAGGGAATCCCCGCCAGCAGCGACAGAACCCGGAACGGCATCGCACGGGCACTCTGTATTCTTATTTTTCACCATAAAAAACAGTCTCCAGCCTTTACGTGGCACCACTGCTTTAAACTTTAACAGGGTAATCATCGTCATAAACCATAATTCATCAGAGAGAACGGCACGACATTTACGCTCATTGTCTTAAAATGTGACTTAAAATATGATCTTGGTGCTTAAAACCTGCAGCTTCTCACTGCTCTGCAGTGGGAATTTTACACTCTCTTCCTTTTTTTAAGGATTTAGTCCTCAGTATTTAACAACGTGGCACAGTTAAAATTCAGGGGTTTCCCCCTTTCTTTTCAAGGTGTCTGATTTTACCAAGTTTTGAAGTGAGCAGAAGTACAAGATCTCCATAAACACTTCAGTGCTACTCCTTTTTATTATTATTATTATTATTATTATTATTTATTATTATTATTATATTATTATTATTACTTCACAGTGGTCAGGTAGTCAATCCATGCCTTTGCATGCACTAAACAGCAAGAGGTGCTACAGTCACATGTATCTCACTCAACAGTAAATTCAAACCAAACTGCTGCTTGCAGCCTTTTAGCTTCCCTTATTCATCTCAATCTCTTGCCAGCTCAATTCCTCTGGAATAATAATCCCTGAGATATTTTTTAGGAGCTCGGTGCATTGTCCATTTCCTGCACCAACACGTCAAATACCCTGAAAATAAGTTATTTTCAACGTCAGACTCAAGTTAATGTTTTGAAAATTAATGCTGTTGTGGGCAAAGCATTTCAGCAAAAGATAGGGAAATGCAAAGTGAGAGGAGGATTTATCTTCCAAGGATGACAGCAGAAAAGCATTTTTCCTTGGAAAACAAAGCTTTCCCTGACTCTGCATTTCCCTGTTCCCTCCTCACACACCCTCCCAGAGCCTGGGAGTCACCAGATCCCTCCGGCTGTTTCCCCAGTGTTGTTACAAAACCAGTCTGGGTTAGGTAAAGCATCATCCTGGCCTGTAAATAGCTTAAAGTAAGAAAAAAACATGGACAAAAATGAGGAAAAATTTAATTGCAGAAGCTTTTATTAAAGTAAGTGAATTAGTAGAAGCTCAGCAGCTCAAGGCAGCATTCCTGCCAGGGCATTTCTTCTTAATTATTTGCAATTCCTTGAGTAAAACTGATGTTTCTGCACTGCCCTTTTTTCTGTTGTAATTCCATTACTCATTGGATAAATTGGATTTTATGAAATTACAGGGCTTCTTTCAGGTATTTGAGATCTGGTGGCACTCAGCAGCCTCAGCAGGACTGGAGTTGTGTCAGAGCCAGCTTTGGAAGATGGTGGCAGGTCTGCTCCAGGCTTTGGATTGGGATTGCAGAGTGGGTTTATAATCCAAAATGTAAGAAATCATATATTTATCCCACTTTGGAGTATGTGAACTATATAAACATTTACAAGACACAAAATTTGCCAATTTGCATAGAATCTCAGTCGATGTTTCAAGTGCTGATGGAGGCTCTTCCTCTGTCTTTCATCAGAGTCTGTGCCCTTGCACAAATCAGAAGGGCAGTAATTCCTCTTTTACCAGGACAAATTTCAACCATAAAAGCACAGTTCCTATGCCTCTGATGGAGCAAAAACTGGGAATGTGAGGAGTTCACTCTGAATTCCTAGCTGGCATTCTCAGTATCCTCCTCAAAGCAAACACAGGCTGCTTCTTTTGAGACGTATTTGATTTGCTCGATTTCCCCCCCGCCGTTACTCGGCTTTTGGAAGTGGATTTCAATCATGTCCTGGATATCTTCCTCATCCTCTTCCACCTCTTGGATTCCTTCCAGCAGGATGGTCTTCTTGGAAACCCCCCAGTATGGCTGTGGAGGAAAGAAAGACATGCTGGGATGACACGTCATGGGCTGGCCGATTTTGGGAATTCAGTTCCCTGAGCAGGTGTGGCTGGGATCTTTGGTTAGGAAAAGATTTGGGATAGTGGGGGACATTCCTGGCACTGGTTTGTTCATCCTGGAGGAGACTGAGGGGAGACTTTTCCCTGTTTGGAGCTCTCAGGGACAGGGTGGGATCATTGGGGTGTCTGTGCAGGGCCAGGAGTGGGACTGGTGAGCCTTGTGGGTCTTTCCCCACTCAGGATATTCCAGCTGAGTTCAGTGAATGCAGACTCCTTAACCAGTGTGTCCTACACTCCCTAACACACCCCCACTCAGGATTTTGGGGATCTCTGATGACTCCAGAGCACCACTCCATAAATCCCCTGCCAGGACACGCTCCACACCTGCAAAGCTGCTGTGTCTCCTGCACACACACTCCAGCCCCTGCTTTAATTACAAAGGGCTGATTATATCCACAATTATATCCACAATGCTGACTCGATTACCATCTGTTCATAAAGCAAGAGGCAATTCCAGTGAGAAGGGGATGAGCATTCCATGGGAATAGGATGATAAGCTCTGTGCTACAGGGAGAGGAGTCAGTGTTTGGGCTGCAAGAATGAATGCAAGGAATGAAGGAGATAATAAATGTTTCTCTGCTGGCACTCTCATCAGGGAGGCTTGGAAAACACTGTGTCCAGGATTAACCTCCTTCCCAAACACTTTCCTGCCATCCAGCACGGGCATTATGGTGAGTTCTGATAAAATTTAATCAAGGCAAGACACGCACACCCCTTTATAAATACGTTACAGCTTTCCCACTGCAAAAACACGAGATTATCAGCCTGTTGCAGACTCACACTTGTTATAAAGTTACACAAAATCCACGACACAAAAGCCCCTGCAAGGGCTCAGGACTGGAGATCCTGCCCACAGCTCCTGTTTCCCACCTACCCGTTCTGTTTGCCTGGGCTAGATTATTTTACCTGAAGCTTTTCCAACTGTAGGTAGGCATGTGAGGAAACAGGAAGTTTGTAGCACCTTCCACCTACAGAGAAAGAGTATGGAGGAGATCCCTGAAAGTTGTTGCTGGCTGAAATGGAGAAGGAGAAAAAGAAAGGTTAAGAGTCGTGTAATTTAAACTGTGTTTTATAAGCATCTCAAAGCACAGACTCATCTTTGTAGAAACTAATGTAGAAAGTAATATATCACAAAAATCATGGAATATGCTGAGTTGGAAGGGACCCAGCAGGGTCATCAAGTCCAGCTAACACTTGTAGGCTTTTTGTGTGCATCGTGCAAAAAGTTTATGTAAAAAAAAAAAAAAAACAAACAAACCCAAAAACAAAAACCCAAAGCAAAATCATGAAACTCCCACAAAAGCTGCTGAAATAAATCTAAAGCAGCTGCTATGTGTGGATTTGGGTCCACTGATCTTCACAGAATTGGGCAATGGGAATGCCTGACCCACTTCACTGGTGTGAAACAAGAGCCAAAACCAAACACATTCTCCTCGTTTTCTTTTTGCAATCTGGGTGTCTGGCAATGCAACATAAAAACCAGGGGTTTGGCAAAGTTATGAAAGAAATAGAGCTCATCAAGTGTGGCCAGGCCATGTTTGATCAAAAAAGGGCTGGGGTGAAATGCTGCTTTATTTCCAGATGTGTGGGTGAAGCCACAGCTTTACACAGAAAGTAACCCAGAGTGGACAGTTTGGCCTAAATAGGGGGAACAAAACATTCCATACTCTACCTCCAGGTCTGAGGAATGTAATCACAGCTGTTCTAGACCCACTGTCGTAGCTCACATCTTCTATTTCTCCCCCTCCTCCCTGCTGAGTTTTGTAGAAGTTCAGCTCTAATTTGTCTCTCATCCATTCATGAGGAATGAGCAGCTCAGGTATGTCTGACACGATGATCTTCTTTCCAGAAATGATGACGTGGAGCTAAAAATGACAAAATTTGTGGCGAACTTTGTGACTGAAAACACTGGAGAAAAAACTCAAACAAACAACACCCCCCCCCAAAAAAAAAAAAAAAAAAAAACAACCACACCAAAAAAACCCCAAACCAAACCAAAAACCTAAAGGTTTTTAAGAACTCCTATTTTTGTAGCTTCATATTTCACTTGTTTACCTTAAATTTGAGTCCCATTTCAAGTGGAACAGGCACCGCTCTCACATCTACTACGTTGTTGTCCAGGTTCACAGTGTGCTTCCCCTTTTTTGTCAGCCTCTGGGCAACTAGGGGAAAATCAGATATGAAAAGCCCTGTTTAATCATTGTAAGCCCCAAACTAATCCCCAGTCTCTTAAGCAAAATGGCCTTCTGCATCAATAAAAGAAGAAATAAATAACAATTAGGCAACCAGGTCCCACAGGCCTTCAGGCATGTGCATTTCCATAAAGCCTCCCTGGTTGCAGGCAAAATGTTATAATAATAATGAACAAGAAAAAATATAAATAATAATAATAAATGTATTATAACAGATATAAATATTATATATATTAAGATATATTGTGAGGGGTAAAGAATAGTAAAACTTTTGTGCTATCAAAAGATGCTCTTACTGAGTAAAATATTATTACTGGACTTCTCCCCTTTCACTCCAAATACCCCTGGGTGAAAACCACTTCACCACCGGGTGAAATACAGCAGAAACGTTAATTTTCTACTTAAAATATGCACCACACCTCCTTCATCTTCAAAAGTCAGCAGCGCCTGGTTCTGGTTCAGGCTGAAGGGGATCTTGGTGGCTGCACCAAAAACGCAGTGAGTGTCCATGTCTGAGTAATGGGTTGTGCCTTCCATGTGGCTGAACTTCAGTTTCATTTCTGCCACGTCCTTTTTAATCTAAAATGTCAGAACCGAGAGAGGGAAACGTCAATAATTTCTGCAGCTTACTGAGCAGAACTGGAGGAGGATGGTGATTCTGCCTTGAAATGCTACATGTATTTTGGTGTGTTTTTTTTTTTTTTTATAAGGTTTAACAGCCATAATCGATGAAATATTTTGCAACGAGGATGGGATAAATTGTTCCTGAACGTGTTGGTTAGAAAAAGGTTGCTTTGATAGACTTGAGGGAGTTACAGGTTATGGGTTTTTTCCCCCCTTTTATGTAATTATTTCAAAATAAAACCCTGTGTAGAAGAAAAACACTGTTTGTGTCAGGATAAAATAAACAGAATAATTAAAGCATTCCTGGCAATTATCTCCAAAGCCATCTTATCTGTGAACCTGCCTCTTTCCATTCCCTCCATTGCCAAGGGAAAGGGAGCCACTCTTCCTAAAGATAATTCCAGCACTGGGAGGAGATCCCTGGTCCCACTGAATCTCCTTGTCCTGACCAGTGTTTTCATTTTCCTGCAAATTCCCCAAAAAAATTCTATTTCCTCTAATTTGGAAGTAAAACAGATTTTTAAAAGCTGGAATTTCCACAGGAGAAATTCCAATTTCGGAACGCTCACTCCAGAGTCTGCAGCAGTTTCACCACAGGACACCTTGGATGCTGAGTTTAAATCTACTCAGTATCACAAATATTTACCTGGCTGCAACCTGAGTTATTGATGAGAGGTGTAATAAATTAAAATATAAGATGTATTCATGTACTATGAGAGAGACTATAATCAAGGTCAGTAAAAGCTAAAATAAATGCTATATTTGCCATATAATGGCCAATGTATTTAAACATTTCAGTCACATCATGACTTATTAAGTCATATAATGACTTATTTCATCCATCCTCTTGTCCCTGGGGATGGAACGAGATGAGCTTTAAGGTGACCTCAGACCCAAAGCATTCCGTGATTCTGTGAAAATAAGGATTTGCCCTTCTAAAAGATGAATTTAGAAACATTTTCAGCTTCACCTGAGTGTTCAGTGCCTGCACTGAACTGTGTTCTTTAAGGTCTTCCTTGAGCTTTTCAATGTCTTTCTCCAGCTCAGTGTTTTCCCTGGACAGCAGATGGAGTTGGTCCTGCAGCCCAAAAAGTAGGGAATGCAAAATTAAACACAGAAATAAAGAGAAAAATGTATTTCAGCACATTCTGGGCAGCTTCTGACACGCTGCTGCTCTTCCCTCTTTGTGTTCTTCAGGAAGAGGGATGACCTCTCCTTCCTCCACACCAGTGAATCCTCCTTGGGCACAAAGCCTCTGGAACTAAATCCCGGAATTCCTGGACAGGGAACATGACAGAATGAGTAGGAGACATAGCAGATGTTGTCAGCTCCAGCCATCCCCAGATGGCTCCTTTGAAGTCACCAGCCACTGGAGACATTCAGAGCAGCTCCCACCAGCTGAAGGTGAAACAAAAGCCAGATGATGAGAACGACCTTTCCCGGGTGTAAAATCCAACCATCTGAGATTGAAGAGATGAAAGAACCCAACCCACCTTTCAGAAGATCTCATGCTGACCTGAATGTACCTAACCTATTATTTATATTTTAATAGTCTGCAATATTGGATTTCTCCTCAGTGATCCACAGGCCAAGCCAAACCTCCCCAGAATCACCTCCTCTATCAGCCTGTGGAATCTTCTCCCATTACTGCACCGGGGACTGCACTTGGAATATTGAGGGAATGAGACAATCAGCTCTAGAAACATCCAGTTCAAGGAAGAAAAACCCTCCTCAAACAGGTCCTGGCTTAAGAAATGCTGATCCCTTGGGTGCTGTAACCTCTTGGAAAACAGGGAGCAGTGGAATCAGCCCGTTCCGTTTTACCCACATCACACAGAACTGACACTCAGAGTGGAAAACCTTGGAAGAGGAAAATTGGGTTTGTCACTTTTCACCCCCACAAAATAGACTTATTTTGTTGCACTGGTTTTTAACCTGCCAGTGAAAAAAGTTAATGTGTGGAGGGAAAAAAAAAAATGTGCAGAACATCCTAGCTGTACATTCCACAAACTGGGAAAGCCATTTCAGCTGGAAGGGAAATATTCCTCCTATTTTCTCTAATCAACAGCTCCTTCACAACCCCCGACCCACCCCCAAATCCAAACAGCCTTCTCCATACCGCAAGTTTGTCCCTAAATATGCTACTGTCCTTCTGACCAATATTCTTCAAGTCTTGCAGCTTCAGCAGCTCCTCCTGTACTTTGGCACACTCTTCCTCAGCACACGCTTTGGAGAGAAGAAGGTCATCTTTTACATTTTCAGCTTTTGCAACTCTTGCCTGGGTAGCGAAAAGAAAAGAAATATTTTAATTTCATTCTTTCTTTTTTTTTTTTTTTTTTTTTTTTTTTTTTTTTTTTTTTTTTTTTTTTTTTTTTTGCCTTTATGGGAACAAACAAAACCTCCAGCCAGCGAGCCCTTTATGTTTATTTATTTTTCTAAGGCTCCAGGTAAATATTAGGCTTAGAAGAGGAGTTAGTGCTGAGATCAACACAAGCATTGAAAGAAGAATAGAGAACATGTTAAATATGTTATATAAAGTTATATATAAAATATAAAGTTATATAATGTTATAACTGAGGAGGGGGTTGATCTGGTTTTAGAAGGATAGATTAAAGGTCTTTATCTTTGAGGTGGTTCCTACAATTCCATGTGTTTTTCAGAACTTGCCTTCCATGCCTTCAGTTCTTCCCTGAGTCTTTCCACGTTCTCCTCTGTCCCCAGAGGCTCGGGGGTCACAATACCCTGCAGAGAAAAGAGGCACACGCTGGCTCTGCCCTTCCTGAGGCAAAAACTGCCCCACATCACACAAATCAGTCTTCAAAGTGACACAAATAAACCCTCTGCAGCTGCACGGAGCATTTTGCCACACTACTGCCCAATCAAAATCCAAATTATTTTGCCATTTCTCTCTAATTATGCAGGCGAGAGAATGTGGGGAGTCAAATATTCCATAATTAAATCTCCCTAGAACCTCCAGAGGAGAGCACATAGCACATAATTTACCAAAAAAAGGAAATAATCATTCACTTAGGCCTAATTATTGGACTATTTTAATGGCTGGGCAGGACAAAAATCTGAGAAAATGTGGATTATTGGTCACTCATTATTATTTGCTCGCTATCCAGCTGCAAATATCCACAGGGTAATATTTGGATAAATAAGAAAAGCAAGTTGTCTTCATGTTCTTCCACACAGAACTAAGGCCCTTGAACATACAAATGTTTATCTCTGTGCTTTCTCAGCAGTTCCTCTAAGAGAATGTAGAAATAAGGAAAATAAATGTCAAAATGGGATTCTTCCAAGCCCAAGGAGGTTGGCAAATAAAAGGTGATATCAGGGAAGGTGATAAAAGGACCATTTCAGAATAGAAGCACTTCAGGGCAGAAGTTCACAAGCACAGGGAAGCCACAGCTGGATAAAGCCCAAAAAGAGAGCAACTATTTGTTCTTGTTTTGTTTCTATGGCTGCAACATTCTGCAGAAGATAAAAAAAAAAAAAAAAAAAAAATCCAAAGAGACAGGCTGAAACAATCCCTCCCTTTTACTTAAGATTACATAAAACTTGAACGGGACCCATGAAATGTAGGCAGGGAAAAGGTCTAAATTAGATAATCTTGTGTATTCTCTCGGTGATACTGGGTATTTCCTAAAGACAATGAAATAGAAAGTGTTTTGGTTTTTTTTTCCTGCTACTTTGTCCAGTTTCAAATGGGAATGCCCATCTGTGCATCCCTTCCAACTGGGAAAATCCCTTCACTGGAGGGACTGAGTGCAGGAAAGCGGGAGGATGCATCTGTCAGCAGCTGGAAGCTGGTAAGAAAAAGGACTCCTGTTTTTTTTACTGAAAAATTATCTAAGACAACAGTTTTCAACCTGGGAAAAAAGGAAAAAAAATAGGCAGGAAAACAGAAGAAATCCCAGGGAAAGTTCCATCCAAACACACGTGCTCTGCTGGAACTGAAGCAAGGGAGTCCCCAGGAAAAAGGAAATTACCCTAAAAAATCTCCACAAAGAGATGAGCAAGAGAGGCAGGACAGGGAAGGTCTAGCAGGATCTGTAATGCAGAGACTCTGGAATGAGACTCTCCCTGTGGACAAGGGAGGTGAGAATGAGGAATGTCCCGAGTGCTGAAGGGTGGAGGAAAGTGAAGCAGGGACCTAGAACAAACCTTCAGGCAGAGACACAACTGTCAAATACACATTTTATTCCCATCAGGAAATACTTACAAACCCGTTGTCTCTTAGAGATAGTGGGGGGCTCGTCAAATCCATCGAAACCTGAGGGAACAGGGGAAAAAAATGACAACACTGGGTGTATTGTTTGGGGTTTTCCCAGTGCCGGAGGGCAGGATTAGATGGGATATTGGGAAGGAATTGCTGGCTGGGAGGGTGGGGAGGCCCTGGCATAGGTTGGGCAGAGAAGCTGTGGCTGCCCCTGGATCCCTGGAAGTGTCCAAGGCCAGGTTGGAGCAGCCTGGGCTGGTGGAAGGTGTCCCTGGATGGTCTTTAAGGTCCCTTCCCACCCAAACCAGCCTGGGGTGCTGTGAACCTGCCTAACGCAAATGAAAACACTTTTACACAGCAGGTAGTTTAGAATCTGGAATGCGCTGCCACAAACATTTTGTGGACACAGATAAAAAGGGATTAAGGGAAGCTCATGGGCCCCCAATCCAGATCTGATTCCAAGGTGCATGAGCTCCCTGCCAAATCCAGCCTATGGATGCCCGGGCAGGGCAAGGTTGGATACTCTCAGATTAAGGTTAGAAACCCCCCCTGAGCAGTGCCGGGACCCCAGAAGGCACAGCCCAACATCCCGACCCGTCCGGGCATTCCTGAGGCGAATCCTCCCCTCGGTCCTGACCCGACGCCGCCGAACCTGCTTCACTCACCAGCGAGGCTTGAAATCCAGCTGACACTCCAGAGATCCCTTCCTGGTGCTGGATCGAGAAACCAAAACTTACAGACTTCTGTTCCGCTTCCTGTGAAAGAGGCAAGTGAAAGGGTAAATGAACTTTTTTCCCTCGGCTTTTCCGCGTCCCCTGCGCCCCGGGGGCTCCATCGCCGCTCACCGCGCGGGTGGGACCCTCCGACAGCGGCCGGGCACGGGATGAGGGCTCACCCCGGGGTCCCCCGGCTCCCCAGAGCCCTCTGAGCACTGCCGGGACCTCTCCTTTCGCTTTCGCTTTGCCGCCGGCGAAGGAGGAGCCGGAGCCGCCCCGGCCCCCGTCACAGTCCCGCGGCCCCGGCGAGGGCACCGGGGGCAGCTCCGCTCCCTCCCACACACGTGTGGGAGGCGGTGCCGGCCCTCCCGGCCCTCAGCCGAGCCCTGCAAAGGCCGCAGGACACGTGGAAAACAAAACACAAAAAGGTGGAGAGAATGGGGAAATCCCGGGGAAAGGCGGGGAGCGGGAGGGCTGGGAAAGGCGCCCTAGGGGAGGGCGTGAGGGCGGCGGGGGCGTCCATCGCCTCACGGCCGTCCCCGCATGGAACCTCCTGCGCTGCTTCTGTGAAATGAAGCGACACAGACTTGACGGCCACAAGCCCAGTTTATTTGTTTGCTTGTGTTTATTTGTTGTGCGTTTGGAGTTCTCCGGGACTGTGTTTGTGTTATAAGGAGTACGGCTTTATTCTGCGGCAAAAGGCTCCACACAGAGCCCCCCCTCGCGGCAGATGGAGCTCCAGAAAAACTAATTTACAGAAAAACACCAAGTGTCAGGTTATGCCGCCTAAGTGTGATCTCTAAAGAGATTTCAGGGGGAAAAAAAAAAGAAAGAAAGAAAGAAAAACAAACAAACAAACTTTGATTTCAGTGAGCATCAGTTGAGAAATTTCAGTGAGAAAGTGCTGGTCCTCCTTGAAGGGAGGGTAAAAGGCTGGACTGGGGACAAGGCATGGAGGGACAGGACACAGGGAACGGCTTCCCACTGCCAGAGGGCAGAGACAGATGGGAGATTGGGAAGGAATTGCTGGCTGGGAGGGTGGGGAGGGCCTGGGATGGAATTCCCAGAGAAGCTGTGGCTGCCCCTGGATCCCTGGAAGTGTCCAAGGTCAGGTTGGAGCATCCTGGGCTGGTGGAAGGTGTCCCTGCCCATGACAAGGATTGGACTGGATGAGCTTTAAGGTCCCTTCCCACCCAAACTATTCCAGGGCTCTATGTAGATAATTAAAGGAAAGATCGTACATCCTAAGCCAAGAAAAAATAAATGAGGTATATTGCTTTCAGGTTTCCTTTCAAACTAAGCTGACGGATCTTTTAAATGTTACCCTCAAAATTGCAAACAGACTTGTCCTCATCGGCCCAAGTGTTTTTGTATGGGTTGCAGTCAGGCATCACTGACTGCTCAAGAAATTAATCCTCAGAAATTCAAACTATGCCAAATAGCGAGGGGAAAGAGTAGACGCTGACTTTGTCACTTAGCAGATGTGGAACTCTACTTCCAGAGAAAAACAGGAGGGCTGTGTTGGATAGAGGTTTTTAGAACTTTTGCTCTACCAAGGGAATCTTGGATTGTGCCCTGCTTCCACAGCAGTCACCTCACACCACTGAATTCAGCGAGAGCTTTACCCACAGCGTAATTACCAGGGCACCTTCAAATATCCTCGTCTGCTTTTAAAGATGAGTGGCTGACCCTCTGACCCTGCACTTGAGGGTTTATAATTACTGTTGTTGTTATTATTTTCTGCCTTGACAATGGCTAAGTGTGTTTACTATTGCTTTGTAAACAGCCAGTCGGTTACTAATGAGGCAAAGGGAGAGGTTGAGCTGGAGTGGCCAGGGACGGGGAGGTGATTATGTTATGACCTCAGTGCAGCAGAGTTCAGACTCAAATGTCAGAGTGGCAGGCGGTTCTCCAGTGACCTTGGTCGGGCTGGGAAGTCTCAGCTGGTCTGGAAGAGCCACATTTCTCCGAGCTCCAGGGAGCGAGCAGCGCCAATGTGGTGACACGGCCCGCTGTGGGATCTGAGCTGAACCGTGTGTTTGTGCTTGTTTGGTGAAGGAGCTTCACTGGAGATGCTGAGCTGGGCCAAGCTCCTTCACGGAAACAGGGTTGACTTGGAGTTGATGTCCTACTGCTGTGGATTTATAGTGTTAACCACACGTGAATCAGAGTAAAGGGAAAAGCGTGGATTTCATAACTCAGAAGGGTTTAGCTGACAGGGAAAATCGAGGAGTAAAACACAGCGTGGAGCACAAGGAGCTCCAAAACCCCCAGCATTTCTCTGAGCAGTCTGCATGGATTCCAAACTTGTTTTTCAGGAGCCTCTAAAGCTCTCGATGAGCCCAGGAATCCGAACTGGAAACTTCAAAATAAAGTAATGATTAGGGTTCATCTACAGCAAGAAATACTCTGATGAAGCTGGAGGAAAGTTTACAGCCATAAGGTACCTTTTGTTGGTACCAAAACTATTGGACCACAGCTCAGTTTCTGGACAGAAACTGTCAAGAATCTCATGGCAGTACCTTCAGAGAGAGAAAAGGGAATAAGATTCCAGGTTCTTTAAGGACCTGGGAACTATCCCACAAGCAGGGGACAGTCACATTCCTGTTTTTCAGTGCTTTTTTCCCTGTGTTCTTTGGGAAGTTTTCAACCATTCTAAGAGAGAGCACAGAGACTTCATGTTCCAGAACAGCCCGTATCCTGTGCTCAGAGCAACTGGGAGAAATGGGTTTGACCTCACCACCCAGTTGTCCCAATCCTTTGTGCTTTGTCCAGGAGTTAGCCTAAAGGGAACGATGATTGCTGTTCCACCTCCCATCCTCAGTGATCCCTGCTAATTTATTGGGGGAAAAAAAAAAACACCTACAAACCTCAGGCAAACAGAGAAATCTCTTCCTTCTGTCTTTGGTGCAACACCAGGGAAAAGGAACAGCTCAGAATCTTACACTTATTTTGTTCTCAGGAGCTGGGGGTGATGTCATCTACCTCAAAAAGCAGCATCCCAAACCCCCATGATGATAGTCTGGAAATCCCATCAGATAGTCTGTAGCCCATCAGACCTGTGGTCAATGAGACACCAAGAACATGTGGTTGGTGGTCTCTCACCAAGTTGTCCCACCCTTCATTTCCCTGTTTCTCCTGCATCCTGAGTGTTCTTGCAGCCAATCTAGACCGGGAAATGAAGCAGCTTGAAAACTAACCCTGACTAAAGCTGGGTTTAGCTGGCTCATTCCTCCAGTCCAGCTCATCCTGTGCCACCCCAGGGAGGGAAGAACAACTTTCCCCAGTGGTGCTGCCAGCAGGACAGGCCTTAAAGCACTTGCCAAAATGCAGCCTTAGCACAGGTCCCAGCTGGGCTCCACTCTGTGGGCAGCACAAACACAGCCCTTTTTCAGTCCTCTCTCTCTCTTCTAGCAAGGCAAGAGGGAAGAAAATTCCACCTGCCAAGGGACATCCAGCGCCCTCCGTTTAGGTGTCAGCTCCCTGCCTCACATGACTGGGTCTGTTCCAACACAAGCAGAATGAGAGAATAAAGCCCTATCCCCATGACCATCCCTCACAGGAGGGACTGTGACCCGTGCAATCCCATTCTCTGGCTGTAAATCACTGCATGTTAATGAAATGCTGATTTCAAACATCACTGTCAGGAGGACTGGGGCTTTACTGAGGCAGAATGAATTCCAAAGAAAGACGTAAGTGAGAGGGAAGGGAGAGAAGGAGAAGAGGGTGTGATGTGCCTGACCAGAGTGTTATTCTGTGCCTTCATTTTATGTAATGAATGAATAGAAATTTTTATTCCTTAGGAATAAAAAACGTGGGGACCTGGGAAAAGCTGTGGCTGCTCCTGGATCCCTGGAAGTGTCCAAGGCCAGGTTGGACGGGGCTTGGAGCAACCTGGGCTAGTGGAAGGTGTCCCTGCCCATGACAGGGGTCGGAATGGATGATCTTTAAGGTCCCTTCCCACCCAAACCAGTCTGGAATTCCATGATTCTATGAAACAAAGACCTTTCTGTGTCTCCCCAAACTTTGCAGTCAGCAGGATTCTGTATGAATGTAATTCCAAAGGAAGATTAGCAAGATAATATTTTTGGGAGATATTTAAATAAATACCTTGGTCTCTCAAAAGGTTTGAGGTTTTTTTTGTAAGGAATTCCGACATCTCCCCCCTTTTTTTTTTTTGTTTTAATTTCCGAAAATTATTTTGCACAATCCATTCTTTGTGAAAGAAACCCTTACTGAGTGTTCAGAAAGTGTTAAACAGAAAGCTGGGGAGGCAGCTGAGATTAATTAAAAAGTGAATATGAGCAAGTTAAAACATGAGAAGTGCTTATGTAGGGGATCTCTCCGGGAAGGGAAGGAATTCCCAGGATTATAGAGCTTTGGTCTCGACCTATTCCTGGGAAATGGTGAGGAAAGGTCCCTTGTGTGGAGCTGTTGATGGGAACTGAGCGTGTTGGGGTGAGTGTTGTAACACCACTGGTGTGGTGTCCCGTTTTCAGGGAATGCAGGTTCTGTTCCCAGCTCCAGCCTGACATCCTTTGGGGGATCCCGAGCTCCGAGTGCCCCTCGGCTGCCCTGGGATATTTCATGGAATTGGGTTTCTTTGGCCCTGCTTTTTCATTGGAAGGCCCAACGTGAAGCCCAGGATTGACTGATGGCTGTGTCCTGCCCTTCTGTGGGAATGCCACTTCCTTCTCCAGGGAGGAATCTCCCCTGCCAGGCCCTCCAGGGGAAACAGATTGGATTTCATGGCTTGTGGGTCTCTTCCTTTATTCTGTACTTTCTCTTTTTCATTTACGTTCTCTTTTTTTATTTCCTTTTCCTCTTATTAATTTTCTTTTCCCCTTTCCTTTTTCTTTTTGTTTTTCCTTCTTTTTTTCTTGTTTTCCCTTTTCTTGTTTTCTTTTCCTTCTCCTTTTTATCTTTCTTTAATTTTCCTTCTTTCCTTTTCCTTTTCCCTTCCTTTTCCTTTCCTTTTCCCTTCCTTTTTCTCTTATTCTCTCTTTTCCTTTTCCCTTTTCCATTTTCTTGTTTTCTCTTTTCCTTTTTATCTTTCTTTCATATTTCTTCTTTTCCTTCTCCTTCTCCTTTTCCTTTTCCTTTCCCTTTCCCTTCCTTTTTCTCCTATTCTCTCTTTTCCTGTTCCCTTTTCCATTTTCTTGTTTTCTCTTTCCCTTTTCCTTTTTATCTTTCTTCCATTTTCCTTCTTTCCTTTTCCTTCTTCTTTTCCCTTTCCTTTCCCATTTCCTTTCCCTTTCTTTTTCTGTTATTTTTTTCCTTTTCTCTTTTCCATTTTCTTGTTTTCTCTTTTCCTCTTTATCTTTCTTTCATTTTTCTTCTTTCCTTTTCCTTCTCCTTTTCCCTTTCCTTTTCCCTTCCCTTCTTCTTTTTCCTTTCCTTTTCCTTTTATTTTTCTTTTTTTCTTATTCCCCTTTCCCTTTTCATTTTCCCTTTCCCTCTTCCTTTCCCTTTTTCCCTTTTTTTCCCCCAAACTAACCCAAGGTTTAATTCTTTTGGATGAGCTTATATTTCAATTCCTCCCTGTGCTCTCGCACCCAAACCCCCCTTTTTGAAGACAAAGCCACAGCACCAGTTGGCCCAGCTCATTTCCTTTAAAAGGGAGTTTTATTAACTCTTAAAAGCTCAGTTTCATTTTCACAATGTTATATTTTTTTAACACTGTTGTTTTATGGCACTAATTCTGCCTTGAGGTACCTTGCTGTGCCCAGCTCTAAAATAACATTCCCAGATACTCTGGTTTAGATCTGACAGATCCTCGTGGTTTCACGTTAAACCAACCTTAAATATCTACTGATATTTATATAAAAATATATCTTTATATATTTATAATATATAAAGATATATAATTTATATATAATATATATTTATATATTTATGTGTATATATATAAATATATATTTATATATAAAGTTGCTGAGGCAACTTTAGAATCCAGTGGATGAATTTATAACTTTATTATTTCCCCACAGAAAGCTGACTAACAGCTTTAAGGGGTGGGAGAAAACTGTCCATAAAATCAAGTAAAAACCATTTCTGGCCGGGGGGAAAAAAAAAAAATCTATTGAAGGAGCTCTGATATTTCCTTCAAAGTGAAACAGCTTGATTTTTCATTCCAGGTATTTTGGAAACAGGACACATTTCCTGATTATTTTTGCCTCTTCCCGAGGAATTGCCTTTCCCAGGCTGAGTGTGGAGCAGGAGCAGCGTTGCATCCATCCCAGGATATTCCAGGCACGGTAAATGTCGGGAAGATTTCTATCCCCACCTTTTGGGGGAAGATGATTCATTCAGCTCTGCAGCTTCATCACTCGCTCTAAATTTGGGATATTGATTTAATTTAATGGGATGCAGCTGTTAAATCCAGCCAGAGAACAGAGTTCCTGGAATGACACTTCCAGCTTTCTGAAGTCGGGCTGGAATTCCTGGAAAATACTTGGATCTGTTCTGCAAACTGAATATTAAACCTCACACATCTTTCACTATATGGAAAAAAAAAATAGGAAAACTTGAGTAAAAAAGAAGGAAACAGAAGAAAAATTAATGTGATTTTTTAGGGTGATCCACTGTGGCAATGCTCCCCGAGAAAAGCTTTAATTATAAATTTTTTTCTAAGGCTGAATTTGGATGCTTTAAGGTCATGGAATCAAGGAAAGGCTTGGGATGGAAGGGACCTTAAAGATCCTCTCGTTCCAAGCTCCTGAATTACAGACTGAAGATTCCTTGGATCCAGATCTCAGTTTTGGATCAGCCCCACTGGGCTCATGGCACTGCAAAGTTTTCCTGACATTTCGTAAATACACTCAGAAATAAAATAAAATAAAATAAAATAAAATAAAATATATATAATTTTTATAATATGCTCTTAAATAAAATACTTATAAATACAACTCCTGAATGTACATCTTTAAGTGCAGCAGCTCGTCCCCCAGTGAGGCACTTCAGCGCTATTTAAAAACTCCTCACACCGAGAAAAGAGATATTTTTTACTTTTTTGGTGAGATCTGCAAGAATTCTCATTTTACCTTTTCAGCTTCAAGCGCAAGAAATATAATTTACCACTTACATCCCCGCTTTGCAATTTTTTTCTGCAGCACCTGGAGTTGTATTTAGTAATAGTTGCTGTTGGGCAAGATAAATATCAAAGGGATATTAATCAATGGTACTGTAATTTAAGAGGAATTTCTATTTTCCATGTCCAGAATGGCTGTGAATTTACCAGCTGGGTTATTTTGACACATTGTACGTGATTTTTGAAGAGAACTCAGGTTCACAGGTGTGTTTGTGCAGTTGAATTCATGTCCCTGGAAGGGGTTGCTTTGCTGCTGGAATTGTTATTTGGGAGGGTTCTGATGGCCCAGGAGTGGGAGGTGGAGGGGGGAGAGAAGCACAGCGAGGGCACGAAAAACAAGGACAAATTAATGCTGTAAAAATAAAACTCGATCAGTCCCAAGGTGCCCAGTTTTGGGAACAAAGCAAAGGGGGATTTTAGTAAACACGGGAAGAGCAGGGGGAGGTTGAGACAACAGTCATGTAAAATATGATTTAGTAGGGAGGTGTTCCTATGGGATAGGATATTCCATTTTATTTCACAGTGAGAAGGATGGCACAGAAAATATGGTTTTTTTAAAAGAGTAAAGCAAGGAAAATAACAACTCCATCAAAACACAGGTGCATCAGGATAATCTGGGAAGGAGACATGGGAAATAAATAAATAAATAAATAAATAAATAAACCCAGAATGATTAGAAGAGGAAAGGTTGATGTTAGCCCCAGCAAAGGACAACTCAATATTGCACATCAGCTGAAAAGCTGGGATTGCATCCTTTAGAGGTCCAGACATCCAGCAGGTCATTCCTTCTGGGAAGATGCTGGTGGTGGCTGTGAATTCCTGGAGGAACCCCTCCCAAGCATCATCCCATGAGCAGCAGGGATGATCCCCACCACGACAGAATCATTTCCAGCCAACTTGTGCAACCAGGCCTTGCCAGGATTCTGAGTCAGTGCCAGGCCGTGAGTTCCCACTGGATGCTGCAATCCTGGAATTGCGTGGAATTCCACGGGTAGAGACACCACCTTGTTCCTCCAGAGCCCACAGGATGTGGAGAATGGCCACGGATACAACCTAATCCTCCACAGAAGCGGGTGCCAGAGATCTCAGACATCACCCTAAACTAAACAAAATAACCCCCAGAGAGGAGCTGGGGCAATCCTGAGTCACTGGGGTGTGAGGAAAGGACAGTAAATTGATTTTCAAGGGCTGAGGTGGCAGCAGGAGGGGGGAGACAAAAGGGACGTGCAGGGGGGTGGGAGATGAGTGTTGGAGTGGGGTGGGAGATGAGTGTGGGAGTGGGGTGGGAGATGAGTGTGGGAGTGGGGTGGGAGATGAGCATTGCAGACACAAAGGGGAGGCTGAAGCAATGATTACTGAGACCCATCTGTCGAGGGTTTTATCCCCACATCCATCTGCTTGGGTTTGGAGAGGAGTTTAGGGTATTGCTGGAAAGCAGATGAGTGTGTGGGGTTGGTTTTGTGGGACCTGAGGTGACTGTGTGACCAAGGACAGATTCCACCACCACCCCCCGGTGTCCAGGGGGATAAGGGAATATTTGGGAATCCAAAGCATGTCCCTGTGGGAGATCCTTGTATTCCACTACAAAATCTGACACACCACACAACATTGTTTAACGCATCTACCAGGAATATCCATCAGAACCAGCACATCAGGAGCACAGGACATTTAATGAGCTTTGGCAAGGCCAGTTTTCCCAAAGTGTCCGTGGGCCTGGCCAGATTATCCCAATTATTTCTGCCCAAACTCGTGGGAGTGTTTTGCTTCTGAAAACTCACCCCCTGCCCATGCCCAGCTGAAGGGAGGAAAGTGGTTTTTAAAGTCTATGATGTTCTGAGATGGACAAATAAGAGGGTTTTTAGGTGAAACAGGGAAAAACTAATGGGATATTTATGATGTGTATGCTGGGAATGTCCTTTGGAGACTCATTTAATGGAAAAGCTCTTCATTCACACCCTTAAATGAGATGCTTGGAGTTAGATAATGATCTCTGTGTTTTATGCCAGTGAAATATGATAAATATAGGAGATTAGGACCCTTATAAATTCTTAGTTACTTTATAATTTCAATTATAACATTTATATACTTTATTATTGTATATTTATAGATAATATTTGATACTTCTATAATGTTTTCTATTAAAATAGAATAGTAAGTGTTTACTTTGTAAGCAAGACTGTCAGTTTTGCTGCACCCCACTGAAAATGGGAGTAATTTGAATTTTACTGCACTCCTTTATCCAGTAATTCATTCACTGTGCCCAGTTGATGCATTTTAAGCCTTGCCAGGACAGGGATCAGCCCCACAGGGCCCCAGAACTCACCAGCCACACAAACAGCTGAAATCAGAGGGAAAAGACATTTATTCTTCTTCAGAAATAACGATCCCCTGCAGGGCATGAACAAATAATTATCTCCACTATTTCCTATTAAGATTAACAATATTTTATCAATGACGTTTTATCAGTAACATCTTTAATATTAATATTTCCCCAACCCCCTCCACATTGTTGCAGTTGGCTCTGCAGTGGGTGGAGCTGCAACTCTTGTTTTTTTTATTTTTGAGGAGTTTCCTGGCACTCTCTGGAGCCTGTTTGTCTTGGCACCCCCCTCCCACATTACCCATGCCTCAGTCTCACATCTGAAAACTCTGTTTGTAGCATCTTGTGCCTTTTGGAATATATTTCTGCAGTTCAAAAATGTAATTTAAAGTGTCTCGTCCCCTGAGACACTTGTTAATTTTCTGTTAGATCTATATTTTTTAAAAAATTTTTGATTGGTTCAACTCTTATTCAGATTAACTCTCACTATAGAGGACTTCAAACATTTCGACTTGGCAAATGGTCAGAATTTTTATAAGGGAATCCATTATTCTCTCCCAACATCTGCTCTTAATATTCCCCAGTGTTTTTGGTTTTTTGTTCTCCTCTCACATGGAGGGGTTTGTTTGCTTTTTTTTTTTTTTTATTTTTAAACTCCAGCACCACCACCCAGAGAAGTTGGGTCTTGCCTCACTGATGCTGCTGATAAAAATGGGCATTGATTTCGAGACAAATGAGACTTTTAAGACAAAGGAGGGGAGGTTGAAAAACATTTATTTGTAAGGCAAAATCCTGTCAGGAAGATGAACTCGCCACTGGGACTGTAAATGCTCAGATCATCGGCCAAGGAGTTCTCACGTTATCAAATTCTTCTCAAACTGCATCATCTGAAGCTTGGGGGGGGGGACAGAAAAAGTTGGGAAGTTTCATTAGAAATTCCTTCTGTCTTGCCTTAACTACAACAAACGTGTGAACAACGTAGAGATCCTGGTTTGTGAGTTAAGGAGCAGGGAGTTTTTCACCAGTCCAAACCGCAAATGTAAGAATTCCATCACCTCTTTCCCCCCAAAAAAACACCATTTCTGGGTCACTTTTTGGCTTTCACTGGGGCAGAGGCATCCAAGGCGAGAGATATTGGAAAAGCAGGTGAATCTAATCAGGTTAGACCTGCCAAATCCCCCTGGATGCTTGCATTTTGGATGCATTTTCCTCCTTAAACCACCTTCTTGTCCACGGAATTTTAAGCAAAAAAAAAAAAAAAAAAAAAAGGGTTATTTTAAAATCCCAACTTGTTGGTTTTCCAGGTATTTTCACCGGGGGCAAAGGTCAAACCAGGAGTTGACAGGAACCAAAACATCCCGTGGAAAATAAATGACTCACTCTGTGCTGTCACCGTGGAGTCTTTTGTTGGCACTTGCAGAAGGATGGAGGACACCTGGGAAGACAACAGGGAGAGGATCAGGAATAGTCCAGGGTCTTGAAAATACGACCTACAGGAAAGATGGAAAGAGCACGATTTTTAAGGAGAGACCTAAAGGTACAATTACAGTTGTAACATAATTTTCCTGCTACAAAGAGGCACTAAAAATCCTGGTGCTTTGCTGAAGAAAAAAGAAGAAACAAGCGAAGAGTTAAGGAAAGAGTTCAGGAAGAGTTAAGGAAAGCCCCCCTTTCCCTTCAATTTATATAAGATTTGTCTGGTACGTATTTAAATGTGGAAAACTTGGAAGAAAGCTAAAGAATGTCAGCTGAATGTCTCCCAGTGCCTGTGGCCAGCTGTGGAATATCCTGGCTCTGCTGGGATTTGCAGGTGAAAACTTTCCAGCTCACTGGAGGGGCAGATGTGCAGGGCAGGTCTGGAGGTGCCACTTCACTGGCACTGCAAAACAGTTCCTCCTCACTCTAAACCATTTACTGAACCCTGCAGAGCTTTTGGTAGAATCCCAGGAATCCCTGAGGCTGGAAAAGCCCTCCCAGCCCATGGATCCCCCTGTGCCCCATCCCCACCTTGTCCCCAGCCCAGAGCACTGAGTGCCACGGCCAGGCCTGCCTTGGACACCTCCAGGGCTGGGCACTCCAAACCTCCCTGGGCAGCTGTGCCAGTGCCTGACCACCCTTTCCAGGAGAAATTCCTGCTGATGTCCCACCTGCCCCTCCCCTGGCACAGCCTGAGGCCGTTCCCTCTCCTCCTGTCCCTGTTCCCTGGGAGCAGAGCCCGCCCCGCCCCCAGCTCCCCTGGACTCTGTATTCACCCAAACATCAGACCTTGCACAGATGAAGAGCTGCTCTCAAACACTGTTTGCTGCTTTATGCCCTTTATTTATTAAGTTGCTTTTTCCAGCTGAGGCCTTTCCCCATTAACGGTTCACTTCAGCAAAGAGTATTTTTTATTTACTACTGCATGAGCATCTTTCTTAATGATTTCACTGTGTCAGTCTGTGACAAATCATCTCCATGGTTTGCACTCCTTGCTCTTAGGAATAGGTGATTTTGTGACTGGCACCCACCTCCCAAGGACGGAGCAATTCCTGTGGCATGGACAGTTGGCTCTGATAGACCACTAATACCAACTCCCATTGCAGTACCAGCCAGAGGGATTCTCATGGAGTGGCACAGAGAAAAGGTGTCCTGTGCAAGGACAGACATCACATCACGCTCCTTTCTCTCCGTCTGAACCAGGAATTTTCTCTTTTCAGATTACCAGTAAATTATATTACTGTTGAATTTTCCCTTTCCCTTGGTTTCCATCCCTCCCCTCCTGCCTCTTTTATTGTTTCCAGGTTTCCAGAGGATGCCATGAATGTTTCCCAACAAACTGGCAGTGCCTGGATCAGTCCCTGGATCAGTCCCTGGATCAGTCCCTGGATCAGTCCCTGTCCCAGCATCCTCTGTGAGTTTGGACCAGCTGACCCCACTGTGTGCACGTAGGGGAACCTCACTGGAAGAGCAGATCTGCTCCCACCAGTGAGAGCTGGAGAGGGACAGGCCTAGACACTGGAATTTTGGTGGAAGGGGCCTTTTCATTCCCTCAGCTCTGTTTCCCAACAGCTTTTCCCTTCGGCATCTGTCCGAGTTCAGGTGGGAGGAACATGTGTGTGAGTGTTGTGTCCAGTGTAACCAGGCTTCCCTCACTCTAAGCCTGGAGTGATGCAGAATCTTCCTCACCTCCAGTCATCTGTGCTAAAACATTTTTGAGTGGGCCCAGCCACCTCCACCCTTTCCACCTCCTGTAGTCTGATTGTTGGCACAATCGTTGTCCTGTCTCTGTCCGTAGCTCCTGACTCAGTGTTATCACAACTGCAGAGTTTTTCCAAGGGCTGCTCAGGAGTGTGGAGCACCAGCTCCTTTTCCATACTCTCATCCTGCCCCCTCTCCTCTCTCCCACTCACCCACGAGGAGCAGCTGCAGGATTCACTGGCAGCCAGAAGGGAAGACGAGCAGACAGCTGTCACGCCGTGATTCAGCCTTTCAACTGTGGTTTGGAGGGGAAGTTTTGAGCTTTATTTCCCACTTTGCAGAGCAAAGAGCATCTGTTTTTGACACTTGCAGCTTTGTGCTGATCCGGGAGGTTGATTTGCAGTGACAGATTCCGTGTGGGGAAGCTGAACTCGAACAGTCAGTGCAAAACCTTCTCCTGACGTTTTTCCATTGATCGGGTGAAATTAAATCCAAATTATTTACAGAAGGGCAGAGTGTTTAAAGGGGAATGAGAGAGAGTGTGATCTCTCAGGTGCTGTAAGTGGTGTGACTGGGAGCACAGACAGACTGGCTCTGAGTTTTATTTTATGGAATCTGAAGGCAGCGAGAATGAAGAGCCTTTGGCTCGGAGAGTGGCCGTGTGTGCCACAGTAGTGAGGGACAGAATGGATTCTTGGACAGGCTGGGAACGCAGAGAGCCAAAAGTGAGTCACATGGGCGACTGCAGACACCACAGTTCATTGTGTAAGAACTGCAGCAGCACAATTGGAGCAGCCCCACTGACCTCACAGCTCAACGTGCTATTTAAGGTCTGGCTCGCAGATGTTCCAGGAGCACCGAGCCAGAGCCGGCCCGGAGCGTTCGACCGGGGAATATTTACAGCCTGAGCCTGCCCAGGAGATGATTGCCCTGATCCTCTTCTCTGCCCTGCTGTGGGACGAGGCTGGAGCGTGGGGCTTCAAGGATGGAGTGCTGCACAACTCCATCTGGTTGGGTAAGGAATAACTTCGCTCCCTCGGGAACGTTTTGCTGCAGGAGCCGCTGTGTTTGTCCAGCAGCACCACAAAGCTGAGCTGGGCATCGCTATCAATCAGCAAAAATCCTGCCCTGCAATTCCTGAAACCATCTGAGCTGAGTGGTGGGTAGAAGTTTTTACATTCTTGCTGTTTTGCCGTTTCTCTGAAAAGCTAAGGATGGAATATTTATCCAAATGTGTTTTTCCTGCAGCATGAGGTGAAAACTGCACTAAACAGCAGTGGCTTCTAATAGAGTAAAAAGGGGTCTGGAAAGAAAAGAAACATTTGCCAAAGGAATGAATTGCTTTCTGCATGAACATACTTCACATGCCTGGGGTCCTGCATATGAAACTAAATGGTCTGGAAATAATAGTGGTGATATTTCCAAGGTTTCTAGAAAAGCACAGAAATGTCTGTGTTTTTGGCCATGGGTTTGCTCACATCATTTAACAGGGCACAGGAGATTTCCAAAGGGCAAGAGAGAAAAAAAATGCTGTGGGAAGGGTATTCTTGGACCTCAAGTGGGTTTAAACAGCTCTGAGGTTCTTTTAGAGATCTTTATAATTATCCAGGACAACAGGAAAACTTACTTAGAGTGGAGTCACACAAAGGATGCCAAAATAAAGGCATGCACTGAGTGCTCTGTTTTATTGACAAATGCTTACAAATCCCTTCTCCTCTGCAGAATGCTGTGTGATTCTGTGAGGATTTTAGGGAATCCCTGTGTTTCTGTTGTGCTCAGATGCCCCAGGAGGGACCAGGACCACGCTCTGGCAGCTGGTGCAGCACCCACGTGGCTCCAGCCCCTCCCAGGGGACCATGTAAACCACCAGGAACACAAATGAGAGCCAGAAATTATCTGTATTTCCATTTGACTGCCCATTTTTAATGACTCCTCTCCCCTCCTGAGCTTGGGATGTTCCTCCTGTGTCCCACAGCCAGGGGGGAGCTCCAAGGCAGCTTCAGGTTCCACCTCCAGTGGCTGCTGTTCAAAAACAGGATGACAAAGGGAAGGTTTGTGTGGGAAATGAGCAGAAGTTTTTGTTCCTGGCTGGAATAACAGTTAGGAGACCCAGGAGATAAGGAGGGCTGAGGGTTTGTTAAGCCTCGGTGGCCAAGGCAGAGAAGTTGAGTGTCAGGTGAGACCACCCTGACGATGGGGAAGAGTCTCACACACATTCCTCATGGGCAGGGAATGGGTCCTGGGTGTTTTATTTGCAAATACTGGTGTATCTGTAGGTGTCATATCCAGCCAGGTCGGAGCTTTAGGGGCTCCAACAGCATAAATGCAAATTTGGGATAGCACTGATCACTCACTTCAGCAGTTTCATGAATCGCAGTCAAATTGAAGAAAAAACATCTCAACTTCTAAAAAATGGAGCAGCTGAGTGTTAACTGGAACGCACAGCAAAATTCTGGCTTGCTGCACCTCTAAGCATTTGCCACGAGAGTCAGTTAAAATAAACCAGGGAGGGAAAATTGATGACTTGTTCTGAATAAAACCAAACTCGAAATGCACTATCTGGTGTAACTACCACAATAATATGATTGCAGTGGAACTCAAATTGAATTACCAATGGAATTCAGTGACATTGTATAGAAATGAAAAAAAAATTTGGCAGAATCACAGACATCCAGTTCAGGCTTCTGTGTATTTTATAAAGAGAAAAAATGGGTAACTTGAACAGTAAAACAAGTCACCCCAATCTCACCTTCACCTGAGCTTTGCTGATCTCCTCTTCTGTCAAAGCACCAAACTGAAAATGTAGGGAGATTTCCATCTTCCCTTTTTTTTTTTTTTTTTCCCCAGCAAATCATAAGCACAGCTGTAAAATCCTGAATTCCTGCAGCCTGGAAACGCTCACGTCCTACCTTTTCTCTCCTCACAAACATCTCCTGTTTCTCGGTCAGGCTGTGCAGGGCAGTCCTGCTGCAGCTGCCTCCACCACCTCCCTGGGAATGCGTTCCCTGTGGGAATGGAATGTTGGTGTTGCTGGTTTATTGTCCGCTGATGGGAGGGTTGGGACAGTTCTTACATCCTTATTCCAGCTCCAGTTCGTGGTGCCACAGGGTAGGTTTTCCAGCACTCTGTGCTCAGAATTCCATCCCCATTCCCACTCCACATGTCAGGGTGGTTTAGGGGCTTTTCCTGCCCCGTTTGGTGGAGTTCTCTGAGTTTGACCATGTGTATTTTTCAGAGGTCCATGCCGAGAGCTCTGCATAAAAGCTAAATATTCCTTTTTATTCATTATTTAATGTTTGTTCCCTGCATATTGTGAAGACTTCAGTAGCCCAAATTTCGTGCTGTTTGTGTCTGTGCAGAAGGATTTGGCTTCATTTCCCCACCTCCTGCTGCTGGGGGTGAGTGGGGGCTCCCTGTCCTGGCAGGACCCCTCTGTCCCTGGGCTCCAAGGAGGGATTTTAGGAAATGGGAACTGGAAGAAACACGTGGACCCCCTGGCCCTTTGGCAGTGGGGGGCACGTGCTTGTGCTTGCAGGTTTATCTGCGTGGATGTGGTCCCACTTCCATGAAGAGCAATTCCAGTGAGTTCTCCTGCCTGCTTGTGAATACCTTACATAAATATATACATTCAGAGACATAAATGTGTCAATGAACAGTTAATAATCCTGGTGCTTTGCCTGGCTCTGTGTTTGATGAGGCACTTTGTCTGTCTGCACAGGCCCTGATGTACTGGGGTGGGGGGAGAGCAAAAAGCTGCCAGTGGAAGATCCAATCAGTTAATTAGGGAATGCTTTAAACTGGGACACACGGAGCCAGCAGCAAATCCCGACGCCTGTGGGAGTCCATGTGTGTGGTCTGGTTTTCCAGAGGCTATTTTTGCCACTTTCCAAAGGAATAACAGAGAGGGAGCTGCAGATTGCAGGGTGACAACACTCACCAGGGTGTTGGGGGAAGATTTGGTGGTGCTGCTGGTGGTGCCAGCCCTTGCCGCCCCTGTGGGGAGCAGAACTTCCCAGCAATATTCTGAAAAATACGATGCCTGTCCACAGTGACATTTCAGCAGTAAGTGAGGGGAGATACCTCTAGAGGGCTGAGATTTGAAAACAGTATCACCAGGTGAAAAAGCCAGCTGAAAACGGGAAGTTTATACAGGGAGTGACGAGAATCCCGCCACACCCCTGGTGGTGCATCCAGGGACAGGATGGGACTTTCAGAGGTGGCAGCCAGAGGATTGGGAGGTTTTACCAGCAAAGACCAGTGGCAATGAGCTCGAAGACACCTCTTGTTCCGGCTCATTTGGCAAAGGTGCCTGACCTCAGAATTCGGGTGCTCTGTGAGTGGTGAAGGTGGGATACAATCTGTACATTCCAATTCACCCCTCAGTTCCCTTCCCTGGCAGCTCAGTGATCACTAACTGGTATTCCAGGTTGTCCCCCATTTCCCACTGCTGCATTCTGAGTCCAACACAACCCTGCCCACAGCAGCAGCGAGCTGATTTATCAGCACTTACCACGGGCTTAGACATGACAGGCTGTTGAGGCAATGAAAAGCAATACTTCCTAGGAATAAATCCTTAATTAAAATGGGGCTTTGTTAATATAACACACCACTGTTTCACAGCTGGGAGTTGTTATGGCTCTTCTTTGCAATAAAACTGGCTTCTTCAGAAGGGTTTTTCCAGGGAGGATCCGTTATCCCGTGCCCATGCCACTGATATTCCCAGTGATGTTCCGGAAAGCAGCTCTGGCTCTTCTGAGACTGCTGTCAGCAATATAATTTATTTCTCTGGGCACGGGGCCAGTGACAGCAGGTCCAAAAACCACCCTGGCCAACGTCACTCCATGTCTATTGAGGGATCTCACCATTAACCACAATTCAGTGGTGACCAGGGCTCTCTAACAACCACCCTAACCCAGCCAAAACTGCTGACTCCAAATATATCCCTAAAAAAGACATCCTTCTTTTCCCATGGCACCAATAACTACTGTAAAAGTGCTCCCTGTTTTCCATCTTTTTTTTTTCTTTTTTTTTTTGTAGTGATAGCTCCAAACAGCCACATCTCCCAGATTATCCTAAATATAGGAGAGAGGCCTAAACAAAACCACGGCTCAGATTAAATCTGCAGGCAGTTTTCCACACATATGGCACCAGGCGAGTGCAACATGAAGAGATTATAAAACTCAGAGCAGGGCTGGCAGTTTCCAGGTTTCCCTGGAAAGCTGCTTTTCATCATATTTGCACCAGCAAAGAAAAAAAAATAAAAAAAGAAAAACTGAAGGAAATGTATGAATTTTGTGCGCAGCAGAAATGTCAGCCAGGGATTGTTCCGGCCCTGCCCTCGGTGACACACGCTCAGATATTTTTACTTCGCGTTTTTCTCCCCTTTCATTCCCGCCTCTCCTCGATCCAAGTAGCTCTGATTTAACTTCTCTGGAGACTCGAAACAAAGCTCTGATTCATCTTCCAAAGGCTCTTCAAGCTGCAGCCAGAGGGATGCTGTGATAGCGATCCAGGAGGAACTTCCCGGGAACGAGGCAGGATCCACAGCCCCGGGGGTGCTGACACCCGGCGTTCCCAAAAACTGCCCTCACCCTCGGCCCAGGGGAGTCCTGCCCGGCCTTTGTTGATCTACTGCCGTTCAAAAATTCTCCAAGCTCTGTTGTTAAAAACTTCTCCCAAACAAACCCAACCTTTGGGAAGGATGGGGAGGGATGGGAGGGAAGTGTTTTCCCGGCACTCCCCGAGCCCCACATCTGGCAGCTGGACCTTTGGCTCCTCTTCCCACCTGGCAGAAGAAGGAGGTGGAACCCCACGTTGAGGCCTCGCTGCTGGAGGTGGGAGGGCTGAGATGTGAGACTGAATCCATGTGAATCCATGATCCCAATCTTCATTCCCACAGAGCGGGCAGCCGGCGTGTACCACCGGGAATCGCGCTCCGGGAAGTACCAGCTCACCTACGCCGAGGCCAAGGCCGTGTGCGAGTACGAGGGAGGACACCTGGCCACGTACCAGCAGCTGGAGGCGGCCCGGAAAATAGGTATGGAAAAAAAATCATGGAAAACTCCTGGAGCTTGGCTTCTCACAGCCCTCGTTCGGGGTTGTCAGTTGTGGATTGTGGTGTCTGTTGTGAATTCGGGCACCGACTGATGTGGAAATCCCTGGATTTTTGCTCAGGTTGATTCCAATTTCCCACCTTGGTAACTGGAGTGTGAGCGGTGCCAGGGCCTCCCCACCCTCCCAGTCAGGAATTCCTTCCCAATATCCCATCTGAAACAACCCTCCTTCAGCCTAAAGCCATTCCCTGTGTCCTGTCCCTCCATCCCTTGTCCCCAGTCCCTCTCCAGCTCTCCTGGAGCCCCTTTAGGCCCTGCAAGGGGCTCTCAGGTGTCCCTGGATCCTTCTCTTCTCCAGGTGAATCCCCCCCAGCTCTCCCAGCCTGGCTCCAGAGCAGAGGGGCTCCAGCCCTGGGAGCAGCTCCGTGCCTTCCTCTGGAATCATTCCAATAGGTCAATCCCTTGTTTTCATCAAGATTTTTATTCCAGCCATATTTGCTCTGGGAGAAAGTGAGTTGTGTGTGCTTGGAGTAAGAAGTGGAGCTGGGTGAGGGCTCTACTGTATTTCCAGATGATTCCTAATAAGAAATTATCCATTCATTCAGAGCATTGGGAAAACAATGGGAAATATCCTCCACTCCAGACATTTTCTCGCTCTGCTGTTGAGTCAGAACTGGCTCTCAGCACCAGCACACTTGTGAAAGGGTTGCTTTTGTCTCTCTGAGCAGCTCAGAGCCCAAAGATGCCACAAAAATGTTCCATTTCCTCTCAGTGCAAGCACTGGATTGGCCTCCACCAGCCAGGGAACAAGGTTGCATTCATTGCCCATTGGGTTTAAGTTCCCAGCCCCAAAATGCATTAACAGGATCTTTCAGTTTGGCAAGAAGTGCTCGAGGCATTTCAGGTGTTTAAATTTAAATTGAAAGTGTTTTAAATGAGTACTGCAGGGTTTTAGCTGTGTTCTGTATGGAGTGTTTTATTCATGCTCAGAACTCCTCGCTGGGGACTCCTCAGAGCTGACTGAGTAAATTTGTGTGACTTCAAAAGGGAAACAAAGAACACTCTCAGACAACTCATCCAATGTATAATTTGATTACAAGTGCTGGTAGAGCACTTCAGGCTGACTGCTTGGGCAGCTATGCAGCCCATCTGGGTTTGATTTTCGTCCTCAAACAAAGCCCCAGTAATGACACTTTGTGAAGAACACAATGCAATTTTATACTCTGTGTTTAAAATGATCCTCTCAAAGTCCTCTTCTTTCCTGGAGCTCAGTTTCCACCAGGCCAATTCCACCCAGGTCGTTGAGTCATCAGCCCGAGTAAGGCTTAGCTGAAGGACAAGCAGCGTTCCCGGCCTGGGATTGATTGATCCCGTCCATGTGGCATTTTCCTCTCCCTGCTGCAGGTTTCCACGTGTGTGCTGCCGGCTGGATGGCCAAGGGCAGGGTTGGTTATCCCATAGTAAAAGCTGGAGCCAACTGTGGCTTTGGGAGGACGGGAATTGTTGACTACGGGATTCGCCTCAACCGGAGCGAGAGGTGGGACGCCTACTGCTACAACCCCCACGGTGAGTGCAGAGCAGCCCCTGCCTCTGTCCTGCTGAACCTCCAGTTCCATTTCAGCAATCTGAGGTGTTTCACGTGGGAACCATTTCCCAGGTATTTTTCCCGTGGATAAGTTTAATTCAGTGTTAACCTTTATTCCTTCTTTTTTGTGGCTGAGGTAGGAAAAGTTCTGAAAACGAATGTCATGTCCGGGACTGGCACCTTAGGAATTTCTCTTAGGAAGGAATTGCTGGCTGGGAGGGTGATGAGGGCCTGGCACAGGTTGGGCAGAGAAGCTGTGGCTGCCCCTGGATCCCTGGAAGCGTCCACAGCCAGGTTGGAGCACCCTGGGCTGGTGGAAGGTGTCGGGGTGGAACTGGATGGGCTTTAAGGTCCTTTCCCACCCAACCCATTCTGTGATTCCATGATCCTCTGACTGCAACCCTGACGGATCCAGATCCCAGCAGTGCCCTGTGTGTGTGTCTGTAATGAGATGGAGAAAAACGAATCTCCAAAGCAGATCTGGAGAGGTGACAAACATGAGTGACAAGACCTCACCCCAGGAGGTGACTCCAACATCCACAGGGCCACTGTTACGGATTAGCTTGGCATCACCTCATGTAGCAGGGAAGCTGGAAAAAGCAGGCAGCAAGAAGGAAAGCAGAGCCTAACCTGGCTGTCCCCCTGCTCCCAGTGTCCTGCCATGCCTGGCACAGCCAGAGCTGGAGTTTCCATGACGTCTGCACAGCTGTGCACTCTTTGTTTGTGCTCACAGGGCCTGCCTTGTTTACGCTCATCAAATAGCTCTGCGGGGTGGGGGCCGTTCCCAGATGTTCCACATCCAAGGGGAGACTCCTGCACTCGGAATTACAGCATGTGAGCCCGACTTTCTCCTTGTCAGCCTCTCCCCTGGGCCAGGAGGGAGTTTCTGTCCAAACACTGTTTGGGCAGAGGACAAAAGGAAACCAGAGCTGCCAGCACGGCAGAGCTTCAGCCTCTCCCGCTGACAGGATTGCTGCTCACGCTCTGCACAGCCTGGTGGGGATGTCTGAGGAGCAGCTGAGGGGCCAGGGGGACAAAGACAAACCTCTGGTGGAACTGAGCCTGTGCTCTGCTCCAGGATGCTGAAAGTGTCACCTGAGGAGGAACTTGTGGGACTCTTTGGTGTTTGAAATGTGCGTCCCACCCAGCAGTGATCGTGGAATCCCAGAATTCCAGAGTGGTTTGGGTGGGAAGGGACCTTAAAGATCATCCAGTTCAAGCCCCTGCCCTGGGCAGGGACACCTTCCACCAGCTCAGGTTGCTCCAAATCCAGCCTGGCCTTGGACACTTCCAGGGATCCAGGGGCAGCCCCAGCTTCTCTGGGAAATCTATTCCAGCCCCTCCCCACCCTCCCAGCCAGCAATTCCTTCCCAAAATCCCATCTGTCCCTGCCCTCTGGCAGTGGGAAGCCATTCCCTGTGTCCTGTCCCTCCATGCCTTGTCCCCAGTCCCTCTCCAGCTCTCCTGGAGCCCCTTTAGGCCCTGCAAGGGGCTCTCAGGTGTCCCTGGATCCTTCTCTTCTCCAGGTGATCCCCCCCAGCTGTCCCAGCCTGGCTCCAGAGCAGAGGGATCCAGCCCTGGAACATCTCTGTGGGCTCCTCTGGACTCTCTCCAACAGCTCCTCATCTTTCCTGTGCTGCAGCCCCAGAGCTGGGGGCAGCATTCCAGCTACTGGAGCCCAAATCAAACTGGAACAAGTGGGAACAATCCCAAAGGGAGTGAAGGGCTGCAGGAACAACAGGAGCACACCACCATGGGTGGGTGTGACCACCAGCCTTCAGAAGGCTTTTTGCAGAAAGCCTCTTTGCAGAGGTTTTTGGAGAAGAAAGGCCGAAAGTGAGAGTCAGGGTGATGTGCAAGTCCAGCTGTAAAGCCTGAAAGAGCCAGAAATCCCAAATGCTTTGACATAAAACACACAGCCCTGAGTCCACTGAAGTCAATCAAAGCTTCGCCTCTGAATTCAGGGCTCTCATCTCTTGCTTCCAAAATATCTTCTACCAAAAGCTGGGAATGACTGACACTCACCAAGTGCTGAAGTTCAGTCACTCTGGATGTTCCTGTGGGATTTTTTTATGGGTCTGCCAGGTCGAAGTGCCCAAAGATCCAGCCCACAGTCAGAAGGAATACCCAAACTCTGATGGTTTTATTTCCCTCTCAGGAAAGGAGTGTGGGGGAGTCTTCACGGATTCCAGGCACGTGTTTAAGTCCCCAGGGTACCCGAATGAGTACGAAAACGAGCAGATCTGCTACTGGCACATCAGGGTCAAGTACGGGCAGAGGATCCACCTGCAGTTCCTGGAGTTCGACGTGGAAGATGACGTTGCCTGCATGGCGGATTTCTTGGAAATCTACGACAGCTACGACGATGTCAATGGCTTTGTGGGCAGGTAAAGCAAAGCCAGCTGTAATATGCAAATAAATGGTTAATTTTTTCCCCCCAGAACTTCAGAGGGACAATGTATCCATTATCCAACCAGCACTGCTGAGATGTCCAGAATTCCTGATTTATCTTTCCTTTACTTTAATCTTCCCAATTGACTTTAATATTATTAAGACAGGCCTGTTAAGAGTTTGGGGGAATGGAGCTCTGCCCTTTTTTTTTTGCTTTGTTTAACCAGATGAAAGGAAGCTGCAAGAGTTTTTAGTCAGCTGCTTATCCCAGTTCTCCAGCATTTCCCAGGAAGGACTCTTAGGAATCTCAAACAGCATTTTGTGTTTGCTTTAACTGAAAGGAGGGAGGTGAGGTGTTAAAATAGGAAAAATATATTTAATTTAAGTTACTATTTGCTACAGAAGTGAAACATTGGCCAATATCAGAATAAGTGTTATATTTCATTTCTCTTATTAGATTTAGTTCCTTCTTTGCTTCATTCTCACTTTCTTCAACGTCATACTTTCACTTAACCTTTATAAGTCATGTTTAAGTGTGAAATACCTCGATTTTCCAGTACAAGGACTGCACAAAACAAACCAAAACCAAACCATAAAAAGTGATAAAAGGCACTTTTAATGCTCCTTTTCACATCCTCCCTACAGATCATGTGTAGCAAAGCAAGGATATTCTGTTTGTTTTGCTTCTACAGATAATTTTAAATGGGTTTTTTCTGACAGTGTTCTTCCTTTCTTAGCCTTGGGCCACTGTTTTTCTACTTAATGTCCTGTAAAATTCCTCTTTTTCTTGTCTTGCATCATTTTCTTCCTGAGTATATTGAGAATTACTTCCTGCATTTTTCCCTCCTCCAAACCTTACTGTGGGATAACGTTAAAAAATTCTTTAGGCAGTAGATTTAAGATAAAATCACACACACTGAACGCCTAGAATCAATTTATTCCCTTGATGTCCAAGAAAAGCAGAGCCTGGGAGCCCCAGCTCGGAGCAGGTTCTGTGCCACAATCCCTGGATCCTTTAACCAGAACCATTCCTGTCTTTTCCCAGGTTTTGTGGAGATGAGTTGCCCGACGACATCATCAGCACAGGTAATTTATTTCTGGTAAAAATAAAACAAAACACAATTCCTTCTAAATAAATGTCAATCAGCCTAATTTTCGAGGGTACTGAGGTGCCTCCTGCTGCCCTTACACAGGAAAATGGAATTCCTGACATCACAGAATCCTGGAATGAATGGTTTGGGTTGGAAGGGACCTTAAAGCCCATCTCCTTCCACCCCTGCCACGTGCAGGGACACCTTCCACTGGAGCAGGTGGATCGCTGGGAAAAGCTCAGAATTTCAGCAACAAAGAGCACTTAAAAAGCCAAAAAAACCCCACCCCCCTGAAATATCACATTTTTTATGCCACCCAAAACGTAAATTTGTTTTTCTTTGTCTCGTCCCAGGCAACGTCATGACCTTGAAGTTTCTCTCAGATGCGTCGGTGACTGCGGGTGGGTTCCAGATTAGATACACCACCATGGACACGCCTCCCAGGGCAGGGGATGGGAGGAATGCCACATCCCCCGGGAAAACAAACTACCTGTCCGGAAAATTCGGTGTTCTGTGAGCAGAGGAACCGCATTCACTCGTCAAGAACCACATCTCAGAATGAACCCAATCCAGAGATCTGTGCCTGCAGAGAGCTGAAGTTTCGTTCATCTCCTCCTGACTTTGTATTTCCTGCTTTTCTACAGGTTTTGTTAATAAACTAGACTAGGAAATAAATTATAAGATGTACTTAACATGAATAATAGAAAACTATTTTTAGGATACGAGTACTGTAAAAATCTGTCAGCAAAGATTTTAAAATTATTTTTGTATATAAACTGCTCCTTCTCCTCATTCCTTGTACTGTTCCATCAAACCTTTTGTGCCACTGTTTCACTTATTTTTAAATTCAACAGGCTCTCCTCTCCACATTTTTCTTGATTTCTACATATTTATTTTTTAGACTGTTGCTTTGGTTTTGTTTTTTTTTTTTTCCTGTCCTCCCCATATTATCATTCATTTAATTGACTGATTTCCTTGAACTCGAAGGGCCTTTAGAATAAGATGATTTTTAAGACACGTAAATTGATTTTATGGGTGGCACGAAGAGCACGGGAGCAATCCTGCCAACATCACGATTGTGGTGTGAGATGGATGGATGGATTTTTGTCAGGCTTCCTCACCCAGAGAAGAGAGATTGAAGTGCTTCCACCTCTCTGATTCCAGCAAAAAGAATCAAATGGGCAACTTTGGAATAAAGAATAAAACTGGTGAGATGAAGCATCAGGAGGAATCACTCCCCGAGTTCCTGGCACGTGCTGATGACACTGTTGATGTGTTGCTGTTGTTTACACGGGTTTGAGACTGTTCTGGTTTAAATGGACCAATTTCAACCATTCTCCACGTGTTTTTAACTTCAGTCTGAAGCAGCATTAAAGCTACCTCTGTTTTCATCCCGTCCTGAGTTTGCCATGAATTGTTTTTTATTTCTTTAGAACTTTACAGACTCTGTCACATTTTCTTGATTTAAAGCAGGAAAATTTTTAAGAGTTCCTCTGTTTCTCAGAGTGTCTTCTTGACCAATCTAATGTCCACTGAAAATCTTCCTGTGAATTGCATTTTCTTTGGAGCGTTGTGAATCCCTCCAAAAAACAGTTTCCACGAGGAGGATCTCGAGCTAATCAAACCTATCTTGGCTTTATTTATCTTAATTCTCAGTTCTTTTAATTTATTACATTTTTTTTAGCTTTTATTGCTGTAATTTCACTGGGAATATGATCCTGCGTCTTGGCTGTGCTGGAGGACAGTGTTGCAGCTTCTCTCCTGGTTATTTCCAGCACTTTATTCCTGCTCCGTCAGGAAACAAATACTGTATCCCTGCATTTATGGGATGTAGCCGTACCTAAAATCTGCTTTTTAATCCTGCCACCTTGTGTTCACAGACATAAAATGCCATTCCAGTTCTCCAGGGTAGTGCTCGTTAACAAGGAATAAGAACGAGAAAAAGCACGAAGAGAATTGTTAACATTTTATTTATGACCTGGAGTAATTTTTTACAGTTTTGGGGTTTGTTGCTCTTAGCAGGGATCAGATCCGGGGGTGTGCAGGGAATACCTGCCTGTCTGGAGATCCTCATGCAGCCAGAGGGGGGGCAGGATTTTGGGAAGAGACTTTTTCCAGGACAGTCACTCCTGCTGGGCATCACCAGTGCAGGTGAGTGAGGAAGGTCCAGCCATCGACGTGACTGCTCAGGGCTGTCTCTATCCCTGAAAAACAGGGATTCTCCACACTTGGGATCCGCTGCCAGCCCTGGTATTTCCTATTTCACTCCCAGTCACCCCCGTAGCCCTCAGGTGTCACCTCCCTCCCTGTGCTCAGGGAATTCCAGGTGATGCCGGCAGGTTTTTATGGAGCTGGAGCTCGGCTGGAAGTTCGATTTCCAGTCACTAATTAATGATTTGACCTCATCGGGGTCTGCAGCTTCTTCATGAAGGGCAGTGCGGGGGGCAGCTCTGTGTGACAGGGACAGCCCCCAGGGAATGGCTGGAGCTGTGTCACGGCAGGCTCAGGGTGGATCTCAGGGAAAGGTTCTTCCCCCAGAGGGTGGTTGGCACTGAACAGGCTCCCCAGGGCAGTGGGCACAGCCCCAAGGCTGCCAGAGCTGCAGGAGGGTTGGGATGATGCTCTGGGGCACAGGGTGGGATCGCTGGGGTGTCCCGGGCGGGACGGGGGGCCGGACTGGGTGATCCCTGTAGGTCTATCCCGCCGATATCCCACGATCCCACCGTGTGGGCTGAGGGGGGGGCGGCGGGGACCGAGAGCCCTCAGCGCTGGGGAGACCCCGCCCCTCGCCCCGCCCCTCCCGCCTCTCCCCCGCCAATCAGCGCTGAGGGGCGGAGCCTCCTCGGGGCGCGGGAACGGCTGCGCCGCTCTCCCATTGGCCGGGGCCCGCGCGCGCCGCCGGGCCCGCGCGCTCCGCCATCTTAGCGCGGGAGGCGCGCGGGGCGGAGGCGCCGCCGCCACCGCCACCACCAGCACCATGAGCGCTCCGGACACCGCCAACCTGAGCGCCACCGGCACCGCCACCGCCGCCCTGAGCGCCACCGACACCGCCCGCGCCGGCCCCAGCCTCGCCCCGCTGCTGCACACCCTGCAGGACCCCGCCGCCCCGCCGGGAGAGCTCACGGACGCGCACCTCACCATCGTCAGGTGGGCGCAGGGGGCACGCGCGCACCGCCTGAGGGGACCGGCCGGGCATGGGGAGAGAGAGAGGGAGAGAGGGAGAGAGAGAGACCCGGCAGGGCCGCGGCACGGCCTGACCCGCGGGCAGGAGGGAGGCAGGGCCGGGGGAGCGCCGGCCTCGGTTGGGATGAGGGAGGAAGGGCTGGGAGCGGCGGGGCCGCGGGGGGGAGACCGAGGGAGACACGCGGGGCTGAGGGAGGAGAGAGGGAGGGGAAGGAAGGAAGGAAGGAAGGATGGATGGATGGAGGGATGGTTGGATGGATGGATGTCTCCATCCTTCGAAGGAAGGAGCGAAGAAAGGATTGAAAGAAGGAAAGAGAAGGAAAGGAGGATGGGGAAAGGGAAGGAAGGGAGGATGGAGGGAGGAACGAGCTCGTTTGCCTTAACAGGCTCTGAGCATCCCAGAGCCTCCCTCCCCTCCCGCGTTTCCCGGGGAATCTGCAGAGGTGGGTGCGGGAATATTGGGAAATAGTAACTTTTTTTTTAATGGAAAAAAAAAAGGCCTGCATTTCAGCTCTGTGATTGGAGAGGTGATGTTTTCATTGTGTTTCTCGGGTTTTGGAGTGGTCGCGCCTTGGTTTAATTGCGTGTCTTTCCAGAAGGTGCTTCTTCACCAACAGGTCCTGCCTTCACCTGCATCTGTCCCATTTTATCACGTGCAAAGGCACCATCTCTGTCCGTCAGTGTCTCCCATGGGTTCCTGCTCTGCAGTTCTGTAGTGACTTTTAAAACTGTAATTACTCAGATACCAGTTTTTACAACTTTTTAGTAAAAACTGACAGAGGAGAAAAAAAAAAAAAAAGTCCTGACTTAATCCTTAAATCCCATCAGGTTTCTCAGGTTGTCCCCAGGATGACTGAACTTGTTGTGGTTGGTTTTTGCTCTGGGAAACTGATTGTTAACATTTCATAGGACAATTACAGATTCCCTGTGTGGATGTTTTTCACATGTGTGCAAAGTCACCCTTGCTTGTTGTCAAGCCAGGATTTTCCTGGGGTTGGGAGCCTGAATTCTGGGGCTGGTTATGAGGAGTGTGCTTTTTAAGCCCATAGATTTCTGTTAAATGTAACTTTTCAGCAGTCATTTAAAGTTTGGGTGTTAACTTTTAATGTTTTTAATAGAAGTTGACAAAGAAATTAAAGGGCTTGATTTTTTTTCTTTTTTAATGCTCTCTAAGCACTAAATGGGTCATTAATCACTTTTGTACTGTAACACAGTATTTTACTGCTGGGTCGTGTTGTGACTGACATTTTTGCCGTTTAACTTCTCCAGTGTTCTGTTTATTTCCTTCAAGGAAAACATCCTGGCTAATGTGTCTCCGAAATGGAAAGTTATGTGGGTTATGTTTGTAAATACTGTTTGTTTTCCCCCCTGCTCCTGAAAGTCGCCTGAGTGGTGAAGGAGGCAAAGCATTCGGTGCAGATGTCAGAAAACACTTTCCTCAACTCTGCAAGGTGTTTAAGGTAGGGGTTTTGTTTTTTCCATTCTGTTCTCTGCACTTGAGTGAACAAAGACATGTTTGGGTAGGTGAGGTCAGCAGGCATTTGTAAGGCTCAGGGTCTTGGATGTGTTCAGGCAGCATCACACACACAAACCCCATCTTCCAGCCTCTAGAAACACTTCAGAATTCACAAGATTTTTGAAGATTATTGTTAAGAGCCTAGCCATCTTTAACTTGTGGTTTAGGTATTTAAAAACACTTGGAGAGTCCAGTGATAGACCATGACATACATAACCAAAGTAAAGGAATTTACTTCAGGAAAGATGTCTAAATAGAGAGCAAAAGTGTCTTCAGCACCTCACGTTGTCCTGTTGATTTGGAATTTAGGGAACCAGGGTGAATTTGCTGGTGTTCAGACAGCTAAGACAGTATTTCTCAGCTGCTCCTGGAACCTGAGACTTTGTGGGTTTGTGTTCTTTTTCCAGGCACACATTGCCAGCCCAAACTTGGAGCTCAGTAATGCAGCACTGCAGGCCTTGGGATTCTGCACTTTTAATTCAGCTAATACAGCTGAATTATCTGGTAAGCAAACAAACCTGAGTGTGTAAATACATACAGGGAGCTCTTCCTTTGTCTGTCTTGGCATTTAGTTCAGTTTTGACCAGGTTTGCAGTCCCCAGGTGGTGCAGTGGCTTTGTCTCTGATGTGAGCAGTGTGAGCAGTTCACTCATTCCATCTTGTGCCCGAGGAAGGTGGGGATTTTTTATGCTCTTAACACTGGTTCTGTTTTGCTAACTTTTCATTTCACTGAATACTCTGGTAGTAATTGGGTTCTGTAAATAATTTTATAGAATTAACTGTCGAAAAAAGGAAATCCAAAAGGAAGTTTGTGAAATCAGTAATCAAAAGTCCAGGTGGAAAAAGAGTGAAGAGCCGGTTTGTAGAATTTGGGTGTGCATAGTAGTGCTCTTCCATGTTTTTTCCACTCCTACCTGGTAATTCCTGATTGTTAAATCACGGAGTGGTTTGAGTGTGAAGAGACCATTAAAGGTCATTTAGTGCAGCCCCAAATATTGGGCTGCTGGGTATTTCCAATGGAACTAATCCAGAGTAATCCAAGATCTTATGACCTGCATTCCCAGAAAGTGCTAAACCCCCTTCAGCAGAGGTTTTGCTGCTGAGAACTCCAACCTTTGCATCCAGGTAGAAAGCACACAGGGGGTTGGGAACAGGGCAGATGTCCAGCTGGGCTGGTCCCTGGCACTCCCTGCTGCACATTCCAGGGATTGGGCATGTCCAGTTGGAATAGCTCAATTGGAATAGCTCAGTTGGAATAGCTCAGTTGGGAGCTGCTCGGTGTCACCTGTGTGGTGTGGAACAGGGTTGTGTTCTGGGGACACACAAGGAGTTGTGGCTGTTTGGTGTGGGAGCACGTGGTGATGCTTAAATGCAAGGAGCAAATTGTGTACAGTCAGTTACTGTCTTTTTCCTTCTCCTGGGGAGTGGTAAACGCTCTTGGGCAAATGCTCTGGAATGACCTTTGCTAGAGAGAAGCTCAACCTCAGGCAAGCCTGACCTAAACCATCTGTGTGGGTGTGCAGGGGGCATTTTTCCTGTGACTCTGCCATCCTCAAATGGGTTCTTTTGGTCCTCCTACTCAGTTTTTCAGTGTGCTCTGCTTTCCTGTTATCCCAAATTTACCCTGATTTCCTCTGAGAACGAGACATCTGTAATAATGCCTGTGTGGTCCCTTTTCTTTCCCCCCATAACTCACTTTCCTTTAAAACGTTTTTTAACTGGGTGATAAATGACAGTTCGTTTCTTTAGGGAATGTCAGGCTCCAGAAATAATGAACTCCTGAAAACAATGGAAGGTTTGGAATGAGGACAAACAGCTTCTGTGTGCACTTCTGGTTGAGAAAAGCTGCCTATTAGCCCTGAAGTTTCTCTGATTTTGAGATCATTTGCCCACAGAGCCCAGACTTGTAATAAACCAGACTTCAGTAGTTTGGAATTTTAAAGGAATACAAGTTTTCTTCATCAGTCCTCCTGGTTACATGTCCTGTTTAACCTTATTAATTTCTGTGGACTGAGTTACAGTTTTACTCCCTTCTTTAATGACAAAACCTCTTGTAGACCCTAAAATGAATTTATTTATGTCAGTGTAGCAGTGCTGCTAAATTCACTGGAAATCCACGAAGTTTTGAAGAGTTAAATACTTAATTTATAGCTCTAAAAAAAAAACTCTAAAGCTGCCTTCTAGTTTTATGGTTTTGTGAATTCTTGCAAAGCCAATATCAACATTAACAGTGCCTGTATATCGACACATTCGGAGCTTTTTCGCTACTTTACTCTGAGAGAAACCGCCCAAAAACGTAATGTTTGAGGCATGAAATCACTGATGCTTGTCAATGAACAGATCTTCAGCAGTGTTAAGTGAGCAGAACGACCTGGAGCTGATGTTTGTTGTGCTTTCAGCCGCTGAAATGCAGGACTTGCTGTCGGCGGTGAATGGCGTGGCTGTGACATCGTCGGACAAAAACACTCGCACTCGGGCACTTTGGGTCATCTCTAAGCAGGCCTTTCCTCCTGAAGTTGTCCAAAAGGAGGTGAGTTTTTCCTCTTTTTTTTTTTTGCTGGCTTGATTTGTCAGGGAGAAGGGGCTTGTGCAGGAGCTTTTTGAATCTGAAGGTCGTTTCCCATCAGATTTCACAGCC
>NW_020956870.1:58219-62307 GCF_003031625.1 Empidonax traillii
GGGAGGAAGGGCCGGGGGAGCGCCGGCCTCGGTTGGGATGAGGGAGGAAGGGCCAGGGGAGCGCCGGCCTCGGTTGGGATGAGGGAGGAAGGGCTGGGAGCGGCGGGGCCGCGGGGGGGGATACCGCGGGAGACACGCGGGGCTGAGGGAGGAGAGAGGGAGGGGAAGGAAGGAAGGAAGGAAGGATGGATGGATGGATGGATGGATGGATGTCTCCATCCTTCGAAGGAAGGAGCGAAGAAAGGATTGAAAGAAGGAAAGAGAAGGAAAGGAGGATGGGGAAAGGGAAGGAAGGGAGGATGGAGGGAGGAAGGAGCTCGTTGGCCTTAACAGGCTCTGAGCATCCCAGAGCCTCCCTCGTTTCCCGGGGAATCTGCAGAGGTGGGTGCGGGAAAATTGGGAAATAATAACTTTATTTTTTTTTAATGGAAAAAAAAAAAGGCCTGCATTTCAGCTCTGTGGTTGGAGAGGTGATGTTTTCATTGTGTTTCTCGGGTTTTGGAGTGGTCGCGCCTTGGTTTAATTGCGTGTCTTTCCAGAAGGTGCTTCTTCACTAACAGGTCCTGCCTTCACCTGCATCTGTCCCATTTTATCACGTGCAAAGGCACCATCTCTGTCCGTCAGTGTCTCCCATGGGTTCCTGCTCTGCAGTTCTGTAGTGACTTTTAAAACTGTAATTACTCAGATACCAGTTTTTACAACTTTTTAGTAAAAACTGACAGAGGAGAAAAAAAAAAAAAAGTCCTGACTTAATCCTTAAATCCCATCAGGTTTCTCAGGTTGTCCCCAGGATGACTGAACCTGTTGTGGGTTTTTTGTTTGCTCTGGGAAACTGATTGTTAACATTTCATAGGACAATTACTGATTCCCTGTGTGGATGGTTTTCACATGTGTGCAAAGTCACCCTTGCTTGTTGTCAAGCCAGGATTTTCCTGGGGTTGGGAGCCTGAATTCTGGGGCTGGTTATGAGGAGTGTGCTTTTTAAGCCCATAGATTTCTGTTAAATGTAACTTTTCAGCAGTCATTTAAAGTTTGGGTGTTAACTTTTAATGTTTTTAATAGAAGTTGACAAAGAAATTAAAGGGCTTGATTTTTTTTCTTTTTTTAATGCTCTCTAAGCACTAAAGGGGTCATTAATCACTTTTGTACTGTAACACAGTATTTTACTGCTGGGTCGTGTTGTGACTGACATTTTTGCCGTTTAACTTCTCCAGTGTTCTGTTTATTTCCTTCAAGGAAAACATCCTGGCTAATGTGTCTCAGAAATGGAAAGTTATGTGGGTTATGTTTGTAAATACTGTTTGTTTTCCCCCCTGCTCCTGAAAGTCGCCTGAGTGGTGAAGGAGGCAAAGCATTCGGTGCAGATGTCAGAAAACACTTTCCTCAACTCTGCAAGGTGTTTAAGGTAGGGGTTTTGTTTTTTCCATTCTGTTCTCTGCACTTGAGTGAACAAAGACGTGTTTGGGTAGGTGAGGTCAGCAGGCATTTGTAAGGCTCAGGGTCTTGGATGTGTTCAGGCAACATCACACACACAAATCCCATCTTCCAGCCTCTAGAAACACTTCAGAATTCACAAGATTTTTGAAGATTATTGTCAAGAGCCTAGCCATCTTTAACTTGTGGTTTAGGTATTTAAAAACACTTGGAGAGTCCAGTGATAGACCATGACATACATAACCAAAGTAAAGGAATTTACTTCAGGAAAGATGTCTAAATAGAGAGCAAAAGTGTCTTCAGCGCCTCAAATTGTCCTGTTGATTTGGAGTTTAGGGAACCAGGGTGAATTTGCTGGTGTTCAGACAGCTAAGACAGTATTTCTCAGCTGCTCCTGGAACCTGAGACTTTGTGGGTTTGTGTTCTTTTTCCAGGCACACATTGCCAGCCCAAACTTGGAGCTCAGTAATGCAGCACTGCAGGCCTTGGGATTCTGCACTTTTAATTCAGCTAATACAGCTGAATTATCTGGTAAGCAAACAAACCTGAGTGTGTAAATACATACAGGGAGCTCTTCCTTTGTCTGTCTTGGCATTTAGTTCAGTTTTGACCAGGTTTGCAGTCCCCAAGTGGTGCAGTGGCTTTGTCTCTGATGTGAGCAGTGTGAGCAGTTCACTCATTCCATCTTGTGCCTGAGGAAGGTGGTGATTTTTTATGCTCTTAACACTGGTTCTGTTTTGCTAACTTCTGATTTCACTGAATACTCTGGTAGTAATTGGGTTCTGTAAATAATTTTATAGAATTAGCTGTCAAAAAAAGGAAATCCAAAAGGAAGTTTGTGAAATCAGTAATCAAAAATCCAGGTGGAAAAAGAGTGAAGAGCCGGTTTGTAGAATTTGGGTGTGCATAGTAGTGCTCTTCCATATTTTTTCCACTCCTACCTGGTAATTCCTGATTGTTAAATCACAGAGTGGTTTGAGTGTGAAGAGACCATTAAAGGTCATTTAGTGCAGCCCCAAATATTGGGCTGCTGGGTATTTCCAATGGAACTAATCCAGAGTAATCCAAAATCTTATGACCTGCATTCCCAGAAAGTGCTAAACCCCCTTCAGCAGGGGTTTTGCTGCTGAGAACTCCAACCTTTGCATCCAGGTAGAAAGCACACAGGGGGTTGGGGAACAGGGCAGATGTCCAGCTGGGCTGGTCCCTGGCACTCCCTGCTGCACATTCCAGGGATTGGGCATGTCCAGTTGGAATAGCTCAGTTGGAATAGCTCAGTTGGAATAGCTCAGTTGGGAGCTGCTCGGTGTCACCTGTGTGGTGTGGAACAGGGTTGTGTTCTGGGGACACACAAGGAGTTGTGGCTGTTTGGTGTGGGAGCACGTGGTGATGCTTAAATGCAAGGAGCAAATTGTGTACAGTCAGTTATTGTCTTTTTCCTTCTCCTGGGGAGTGGTAAATGCTCTGGAATGACCTTTGCTAGAGAGAAGCTCAACCTCAGGCAAGCCTGACCTAAACCATCTGTGTGGGTGTGCAGGGGGCATTTTTCCTGTGACTCTGCCATCCTCAAATGGGTTCTTTTGGTCCTCCTACTCAGTTTTTCAGTGTGCTCTGCTTTCCTGTTATCCCAAATTTACCCTGATTTCCTCTGAGAACGAGACATCTGTAATAATGCCTGTGTGGTCCCTTTTCTTTCCCCCCATAACTCACTTTCCTTTAAAACATTTTTTAACTGGGTGATAAATGACAGTTCGTTTCTTTAGGGAATGTCAGGCTCCAGAAATAATGAACTCCTGAGAACAATGGAAGGTTTGGAATGAGGACAAACAGCTTCTGTGTGCATTTCTGGTTGAGAAAAGCTGCCTGTTAGCCCTGAAGTTTCTCTGATTTTGAGATCATTTGCCCACAGAGCCCAGACTTGTAATAAACCAGACTTCAGTAGTTTGGAATTTTAAAGGAATACAAGTTTTCTTCATCAGTCCTCCTGGTTACATGTCCTGTTTAACCTTATTAATTTCTGTGGACTGAGTTACAGTTTTACTCCCTTCTTTAATGACAAAACCTCTTGTAGACCCTAAAATGAATTTATTTATGTCAGTGTAGCAGTGCTGCTAAATTCACTGGAAATCCACGAAGTTTTGAAGAGTTAAATACTTAATTTATAGCTCTAAAAAAAAAAAACTCTAAAGCTGCCTTCTAGTTTTATGGTTTTGTGAATTCTTGCAAAGCCAATATCAACATTAACAGTGCCTGTATATTGACACATTCGGAGCTTTTTTGCTACTTTACTCTGAGAGAAACCGCCCGAAAACGTAATGTTTGAGGCATGAAATCACTGATGCTTGTCAATGAACAGATCTTCAGCAGTGTTAAGTGAGCAGAACGACCTGGAGCTGATGTTTGTTGTGCTTTCAGCCGCTGAAATGCAGGACTTGCTGTCGGCGGTGAACGGCGTGGCTGTGACGTCGTCGGACAAAAACACTCGCACTCGGGCACTTTGGGTCATCTCTAAGCAGGCCTTTCCTCCTGAAGTTGTCCAAAAGGAGGTGAGTTTTTCCTCTTTTTTTTTTTTGCTGGCTTGATTTGTCAGGGAGAAGGGGCTTGTGCAGGAGCTTTTTGAATCTGAAGGTCGTTTCCCATCAGATTTCACAGCC
>NW_020956870.1:63169-98605 GCF_003031625.1 Empidonax traillii
AAAACACTCGCACTCGGGCACTTTGGGTCATCTCTAAGCAGGCCTTTCCTCCTGAAGTTGTCCAAAAGGAGGTGAGTTTTTCCTCTTTTTTTTTTTTGCTGGCTTGATTTGTCAGGGAGAAGGGGCTTGTGCAGGAGCTTTTTGAATCTGAAGGTCGTTTCCCATCAGATTTCACAGCCGAAGTTCTTGGGAAAATGGAGCCAGAAATTATTGCTTCCCTCAGAGGAGAAGCTGCAATGTGAGCAATTCTGTCAGAAACCAGTAAAACAGGGAAAAATGTTCTGAATATTCCAGTTTTCTCAGAACTCTGAGCTTAAAACGAGACCTGGCCTAATCCAAACAGAGCCCTGGAAAATGGAATGTCATCATTCCGGCTCCCCGTGGAGTTACTGGCATCCAGGTGCTCACTCTGATGTTGTCTTGTTCCCTCAGGTGTCCAGTATTCTGTCCACCCTGGAAACAATCCTTACCAAAGGGGATGTGCAGTCTGTTGTGGTTGAATATGAAGCACTTAATGTCATCATACGGTGGGTGCTCCCAGTATTCAGTTGTTAAAGGAGGTGCTTCATTTGAGGGGCAAACTCGTGATAAGCAAAACCTTAATGGCACTAAATATACCAAAGAAAACATTTTTAATACTCTTTGAGTTGTCCAGTATGTTCAGGACTGTTTTCCTGCAGTTTTGACTGGGGTAGAGGTCATTTTCTTCCTGGTGGCTGGTGCAGTGGTTTGGATTTGGGATGAGAACGGTGATGATAACACGGGGATGTTTTGGGTGGTGCTGGGCAGTGTTTGCCCCCAGTCAAGGACTTGGCAGGTTCTCACCTCACCAGTGAGGGGCTGGGGGACACAAAAGGCTGGGATATTCCATGGGATGTGACATCATGCCCAGTTGTAAACTGGGAAAAGCTGGCCAGGGAGTGGAGGCAATTTTGCACTGTTTTGTGTGTCATTATAATTGCAAACAACTCCCATCATGATGCCAGGACAGTTCCTTTGCACAAATCAGGCAGCATTCAGCTGGAAGCCTCGCTTTCATTTTTAAAGGAAAGCTTGTTAGGAATCATTTCCAAAGTCTCAAGTCTTCTTCAGTTATATTTTGTTTTCAGAGCTTACCTGGCTGAGAAATCCTCCCCCATTACAGGGGGTTTATTGAAATGTGTTCCCTTGATGCTTTCCACATCTTCCTGCAGGGTTTCTCTGTCCGGGTTCCTGTTTAATTCCAAAGGTGGCTCTGTAGGACCAACACATTGTCTTGGTCAGCAGTGTTAGAATATTCAAATCAGTATTAATTTAGTTTCTATATTAGTAGATGTGTTGAGCTTGGATCTTTTAAGTACTCTCTTAAACTTTTGGCTGATTTAAACTGCAAATCCATTTTAAAGTGAGGCAGTTCTTTTAAACAGTGCTTGTCCTCTGGCTTTAATACAATTCCTTGAAAGGCAGCAGTTTTCCCTTTGGGAAGCTGCAGGAGGGATGGTTTTGACTTACCTGGGTCAAAGGGACCACTTTTTGCCAAAATTCCAGGTTTTCTAGAGACAAGCTGGTTCCTCCAGGCTGGGTTGGGTGTGTGCCAGGTCTCCCCATTTCTGAAAGCCTTGTTGGCTCGTTTGGGATGGTGTAAACACGTGGAATTGTTTGTCAGAGCTCCAGCATTGTCAGAACTCCAGCAGCTTTGGAACAGGAGGATGAAAGCAGAGCTCTGGAGGAGGGTGATGTGCATGGATGGAGTGTGAGCAGTCCTGCAGTTTAGTTTTCCAGGAGCAGGCCGGTGGTGTTGGCAGCACGCTGAGGGTGTGGGAGCTGCCTGGGCTGCTGGGAACACCCAGGGCTGGTTCCTGGGCAAGCCTTGGATTGGGCACTGATAAGGAATGTCCCTCCAGGCTCTTGTTCAGCTCCTTGGCCCCCATGGCTGTGACAGAGCAGAAGGGGCAGCTGCAAATGTCAGGCTGTTGTGCTTTGGGAGAGGTTTGTCTAAGATAGCACTGGAACTTTGCAGTTTGAAATGAAATATCCATATACAGCTGTTGGAAAATGAGGAAGTTTAGAATGCTTCCCCATAAACCATGTGTTGAATTAGAGCGTTTATTGATATTACAGAGATAATTTGGTTGCCTGAACAGTCTGCTGGAGGTTTGTAATCCCTGTCTGTGTTCTCTGGGTGCAGCCTGATGGAGCAAAGCCCAGCCCAGATGGCAGAGGAGGCTGTGAGGTGGGCGAAGCTCATCATCCCTCTGGTTGTCCACTCGGCTCACAAGGTGCAGCTGCGAGGGGCCACTGCCCTGGAGATGGGAATGCCACTGTTCCTGCAGAAACAGCAGGAGGTGGCAGCTGTCACCGAGCACCTCATGACCACAGTGAGTGGGAGTGCTGCAGGCAGCAGCAGGAGCGGCTGGGGGGGTTGGTTGGTTGCAATTTTATGTTTAATTTTATTCGCAGTCTGCATAATGGCAGCGGAACTATTGACAGCAGCTTCTTGATGACTGTGGCTTTAATGGAAAAGATTATTGTAACAGCAGTGTAAATACAGGAGCACTGTAAAAAAGCAATGTGTCTGGACAGGAATCATTAATCAGGAAAATAATCATTGATCAGGAAAATAAATGACCTTTAAGCGCCGGTCTCAACAGCATTAACTCAAAAATGCCACTAAACTTGTGTTGTCTCTGCCAGACAATTTGTTCACCAAATTCAGTGTGGCAGCAACTCATATTGTCCAGCTTCGCTTCCTCCTCCAAACAGGCATGAGGAGGTAGCTGTTAGAATATTTTAAATATATATTTCTTGTAGAAATAAATGCTGTTTCTTTCTGCCTGCAGAAGTTGATCTCTGAGCTGCAGAAATTGTTCTCCGCCAAAAACGAGACCTTCGTGCTGAAGTTGTGGCCGCTGTTCGTCAAACTGCTTGGAAAGGTGAGCGGCGAAATAACGAGCTCTGCAATCATGGATCTTCAGGAAAGGAGTTTTTAGCAGCAGTAAAATACCTTAATTCTGAACTCTTTCCTCCCCAGACTCTTCATCGTAGCGGGAGTTTCATCAACTCCCTCCTGCAGCTGGAGGAACTCGGCTTTCGGAGTGGCTCCCCAGTGGTAAAGAAAATTGCCTTCATTGCATGGAAGAGCCTCATAGATAATTTTGCTCTCAACCCAGGTAGATTTAAAACAAAAATTACCCTGAATTATTTTGCTTTGTCACTTTCCATAACTGGAATAGAATATGCACACGTAGTGTGTCTGTGGTGTACACAAACACATGGCGGGATAGACAGAAATAACATTCAAGTTGTTGGGTTTCTTTGTTGTGTTTGTTTTTTTTTTTTTCTTGTTTTGTTTTATTTTTAAGGCAAAGGGACAACTCGATTGTTTGTTCTACCTTAATTTTTCTGCTGGGACTGGTAGGAATGGAATGACATTGGATTTGTTTTGTGATGCTTTAACTGATGCAAACAGCAGTGAAATAGAGAATAAGACATTCTGCCTGTTTTGTTTTGGGCTGTGTGCATTCACTGCTTCAGGATTCTAGAGGTGTTAAGAAAGTTGCTTTAAAGGTATAACTGAGACCTGAACAAGTTGTAAGTCCAGTCTGTGTCAAAGCACAGAATATTTTGGTTTTTATCTTGTGTTCTGAAGAGAAAACTAATAGTGGGCATTCCTTAGTTTAGCTGAATTTATCTTTGCCATTTTATCGTGTTTCTTATTGTTTGTTCTGACCATTATTTCACCTAAATGAATTAAAAGTTCCTATTCTGTGAGAGGATGAAACCCCTAGCCCAGCTGGTGTTGGCTGTGCATGTCCCAGGGTGACTGTGCCAGGATTTCCAGCAGCAGCTCCTGTATTTTTTAGTTCTTCAAATTGTCATTCCTTAAATTTTAAGCTGAAAACCCCTGTTGGTTTAATTCCTTTCTTTTTCTTGCCCTGTGATTTAATTATTTGTATTGATTCAGGTACACCTTTCTGTTCTGGCAGATATCCTGTGCAGTGCTAAGAGGCTGAAGCTGCTGATGCAGCCCCTGAGCTCCATCCACGTGAGAACAGAGGCTCTGGCCCTCACCAAGCTGGAGGTCTGGTGGTATTTACTGGTGAGGCTGGGAACTCACCTGCCCTCAAACTTTGAACAGGTAACACAGCTGGGAGCAGTGCTGGTTACTCTGACATATCCCTGCCTGCTTCATCCTCCTCTAGTTTATTTGATTTATTTATATTTAGCTTATCTGGTTCTATCTTAGGAAATAGAACCAGATTTGACTTCATATTTCTGTGCTCTGTGTGTGTATCTTCTCTATAGTACCCCAGAAATCCTTGGGATTAAATGTGCCCTTGGAACTTCAAATTCCAAAAGATCTGTGGGCCCTGTGTGAAAGTCCTGGGAGCATCTCTGGAAGTGTCCAGTGACTGCACAACAGGGAGCATAAACACGTTGTGTGAGGGTTGCTTTGCCCTTTCACCAACAAAGTTTGTGCCATAGAAAATTATGGAAAGACCACAAAATATTTAGGAAGGTGGAAGGAAGAATGATCCTCTTGTTTAATTACTGGTCACGTTGTAACTGGAATGAACATAATGTTTCTATCCAACACCTGAATTTCATTAAATTAAACATCAGAATGGGAGTAAAGAGGGAGGGAAAAAGTGCACAGCAGCACTGTGTGATGTTTCTGTGTGTGTTTTACAGCCATTCTCACTGAGGTGTGATTTCTTTGCAGGTCTGTGTCCCGTTAATCCAAAGCACTCTGAGCGTGGATCCTGCTGCTGCATTCCCAGGAACCCCCTCCCGCCTCCCGGCCAACCAGAGCTTGGGCTCAGCCACCCCTGGGCAGAAAGCAGGTGATTTACACTGGGGGAAAAATGAGATTAATCCAGGCAGTGTTTAAAGGTTAACAAAAAAAAAAAAAAAAATTGTGCTGCACGTTGTGAGGACCAGTTTTAGTGTCCTGAATTGTGGTCTCTGGTTTGGAACTTAACTTTTCAGGTATTTAAATGTGTGCTTTTGATTTGAGCCCTTTTATTTCTGGAATATTTTTAGTTTTTTACTTGAATAGTGTAGGATCATGGAGTGGTTTGTGTGGGAAGGGATCTTAAAGCTCATCCATCCCCACCCCTGCCATGGGCAGGGACACCTTCCACCAGCCCAGGCTGCTCCAACCTGGCCTTGGACACTTCCAGGGATCCAGGGGCAGCCACAGCTTCTCTGGGAATTCTATCTCAGCCCCTCCCCACCCTCCCAGCCAACAATTCCTTCCCAATATCCCATCTCTCCCTGCCACATGATCATGATGGATCAATAGCTTTGGTACTTAAAATAACACGAAAGCCACACCTTGCATGGAGATTTGGATTCCCGGAATAAAGTTTGGGGTTTTGGGCAGACATTTACACTTGGAAAACGCTTGCTGATGGCTGTGATGTGAAACCCCGCTCAGCAGGAGTGTCTGGCTGTTAAAATGCCCTTTTGGCCAGTCCAAAGAATGGTTAATTGTCCTGTGAGATTTGGGTGTGTTGGATCTTCGCTTTTCTTTTGGAATGGGATCCAATGTGACTTTTCCCCCCTGCTTTAGGTCCTTACCCATTTGGGAGTCCAGCCACACCCAGGATAAACCTGAATTCCAGCTCGGCAGGGCTGGTGGTGTTCCCTTCCATCCAGCTGCTGGGCATCGAAATGCTGCTGCACTTCTTGATGGGACCAGGAGTTTTAGACTTTGCCAAGCAGAACAAACTTGTGCTCAGTTTAGGTATGTGAATTTTTGATGTATTTTGGAAGTATTTTTGCATCATCTCATTGATTTTTACTGGATTTAAAGATGCCTGTTGGGGTGAAACGCTGTGAACATTTAAAACTCTTAGCTGTCACCTTTAGGGTGTTGTGTTAAATGCTTGTTTTTAAGGCTGATATTTATCATTAAACTGCAAAATAACAGCTTTATGGGGCATTTTCTGTTGCAGAGCCTCTGCCGTCCCCACTGATCAGCAGCTCTTCTTTTTTCTGTAAGCATGCCAGCACTCTCATCAGTGCAGTGCAGGATGGCTTCATTGCAGTTGGAAAAGAAGTTCCTGGTAAGAATTTAATGGTGCGCTTTCATTATTTTCTGCAAGATCAAGTGTGAGAAGAGAAACATGAGAAACAAGCACTTTGTGTGCAATATCCTGATGTTACATTAAACAGAACTGGCCTGACTTGGAAAACTAAAGTAATTTTTAGCTTAGATCAAAGTCTGTCTTTGAACACAATTTGTATTTCACCTGCAGTTTATTTATTGTTTTCATTTTTTATTGCACGCTGAATAAAAACATTCTTGCTGCCTTGCAGATTGTATGCTGAATGTTATATGGAAGGACATAAATGGATATGTAAAAACAGCAATTGAATCAGGTAAGAAGTGTCATGTTTTCTCAGTTTGTTATTGCTGACCAGTTAAAGGTTATATGAGGTTTAAAACTAGACCATAAGTTGTTGCTTCCTTGCTGGTGAAGTTTAGGTTTAGTCTTCATCAGTAATTGGGGGTTTTTTAAAGCAATTTAAGAAAAAATTTAAAAATTACCTATCTGAATCCCTCAAGTATTTGGTATATTTTCACAAATATACACAGATTTTTGGGGTCTTGTAGTACATTAATATAAAGTTTTATTGATGGTCAGAGGGAACATTGCTTGGTCCTGCTCTAACTGGAAATATTCTTTCTTCCAGGAAATAAGAAAGAGAAGCAAGGGTCAGAAATTCTGACTATGCTGCTCCAGGCCTTAAAAAACACTGTGAGGTCGAGCTCTCTTCCTGTGCAGAAAATCCTGGTAAGGAATTCTTTGCTTTAACAGTGATTTCCAGATTTATCAGCACAGTTGAGTCCATGGTTCTCCTGCCAGAACCTTCTGCTTCAAAAGACACTTACCTGATACGTTTATTTTGTTCTTTTCACTAAAGGGAACCAATCTTGCTTTTATTTGTGCTGTTACTTAAAATATTTGCACCCTGAGAAAAATATATTTACCTGTATTTCCTTCTTTCCCCCTCCTTAGTCCCTCATTGATATCACTGTTAAGGAGTTGCCTCCAAAAGTGTTGGGATCTCCAGCTTACCAGGTTGCTGATATGGATCTTTTAAATGTAAGTCTGACTTTATTCCAGAATTTTCTTGTTGCTGAAAGGCATTAGGAGGTCATAGTTGTACTTCATGAGCCCCAGATCTGTGTTATTCCATGTTCCAGAATGCAGATAGGTTTTTTTCCAACTCTCACTTCTGAGGAGTAATTTAACAAGTCTGGAGATAAGGATCGATAGGTACTGGAAGTAATAATGGAAAAGGGATTTTTCAGGCTCAGGGCATGATTTAAAATACAGATTTTAGGCACTTTGCAAGGAGACTGAATAGTTGAAAGGTATTTAAAGGCTTTTAGAACTGGTTGACCATCAGGTTTTCTACATCCACCAGTGGAGAGAAGGCAACTTTTTATTTTGCAGCAGTGGCAATAGAGGTTTTTAGCCCCAAATTTACTTTATTAGCCAGGCATGGAATTGATCTGGAGGTTTGGAAAAGCAGATAAATATCTGAGACCAGGCCTGAGTATAACAAGGGTAAGCAAATGCTGAACTCAGCACAGTAGGGTAAAGCTTGGTCTGCTTAACAGCTCAGCTCCCAAAATTCCTCCCAGCTCTTTACCACAAGTACTTTATTTACATTTTCTGACTTGGCTTACAAGAGTCAGAACTTGCTTAGGGTGGTTGAAGTGAAATGCATTTTGTTAATTCTCTGACGGGATCAAACCTGAGATAACTTGTGACAGATTTTACCAGAAGTTGTCCCAAAGGTCTCTTGCTGCGTCCTTGAACTGAACAAATCCCAGGATCTGGCAGCAGCTCAGCTTCCCAGCTTTCATTTTTATTTGGAATTGTTAGAACTGACAATTTTGGACAACTTTTAATAATTTCTGCCTTAAATATAGCATGCAGGTACAGATGTGAGGCAGCCATTTCATCTGAGCAGTGTTTGTGGTGTTTTGACCTCTTCCATTTCTCTTCCAAGGGAACACCAGCTTTGTTCCTAATCCAGCTGCTTTTCCATAACAACCTCCTGGAATGCTGTGTAACAGATGAGAGGTAGGTGCTGGTGGTTGCTCATGTCAGACTTCCCTTAGAAGACTTCACAGAAGTGTTTGTTTGGTTTTTTTTTTTCCTGAAAAAATAATCTTCAAAAAGACCTGTTGAACTTCCTCCCCCAGATTCTTTGTGATTCTGGAAACACTTGTGGGTTGTGCCCTGTCTGGCCCCACATCTCCCCTGGCTTTCAGTGAGTCTGTGATCAGTGTCATCAACCAGAGCTCCAAGCAGGTGGAGAACAAGGAGCATCTCTGGAGGATGTGGAGCATTGTTGTGAATCCACTGACAGAATGGATTAATCAGGTACGGGGGCTTTGGGTTCTCTTCCCCACCCCAAAACCCCCCAGGAAAACCTCCTGCTGATCGTTTATCTTCATCCACAGGGGGCTTTACAGTGATGAGTGCCATGGTCAGGATGGTTGGGAGTGCTCTTCTCCTCTTCTTAAGTTTATAAACACATTCATGGATGTGAATGAATTAATTAATCCTCATGTAGTCGTTGGACCTAAAAATCTTAGAATTTATGAACAGAACTTTAGGTGCTCTGACTGTTTACAAGGCAATGTGGTGAAAGGACACAGGGAATGGCTTCCCAGTGCCAGAGGGCAGGGTTAGATGGGATATTGGGAAGGAATTGCTGGCTGGGAGGGTGGGGAGGGACTAAGATGGAATTCCCAGAGGAGCTGTGGCTGCCCCTGGATCCCTGGAAGTGTCCAAGGCCAGGCTGGAGCAGCCTGGGCTGGTGGAAGGTGTCCCTGCCCACGACAGGGAGTGGGATGGGATGAACTTTAAGGTCCCTTCCCACCCAAACTGTGATTCTAAGTAGGTTGTTGTCATCAACACCGAAGACAGGTTGTTTTTATTCTTGGAATTACAAACAGTGCTTTTTACTGCTTTTTCAATAGCAGCCTGAGCTCTTTCAAGAGCAGAACAGCTAATTTCAGACTGCCACTGGCTGCTGAGCTTGCACAGACCTCATGTCCAAGTCATTGTACCAGGAACAGCCTTATTTGTCACCTCAGTTTTGCAGCTCCAATAACCCCAAAACTTCTTTCTCGTTGCAGACCAACGAAGTGAACCAGGGGGATGCCCTGGAACACAACTTCAGTGCTGTGTACAGTGCATTGCTGCTGCCAGTGTCACACATCTTCCCCACTCAGGGCTTTCCCCAGGTAACACTGAGCACACAACACCAATCAAATTAACGGGTTGGTTGGTGAAAACTCCTGACAATCTACGGGGGGGATCGGCCACCGACACCTGTGGACGTTGCACTGCTGGGCGTGGGGTTTCAAACTCCCAACAGTTAAAACTTAAAAACCCTCAAGAGCCCCGTGGGTTTGACAGAAGAACAAAACTCATCCCCTGTGCCCAGAGCTGGAGTTGGTGAGGTTTTTGTCTGTGTTTTTGCAGCCCAGCATGAGGTCGCTGCTGCGCTCGTGGGCCGAGCTGTACCGCGCCTTCGCCCGCTGTGCCGCCCTGGTGGCCACGGCCGAGGACAACGTGTGCTGTGAGGAGCTGGGTGCCAAGGTGCTGGCTGGGCTCCAAGGTGAAGCTCCAGCAGTGAGTATAAACCTGGCAGGCTGCACTCTCTAAACACGCTCCAGCGGGTTTAGGTGGAAAGCAGGGGTGAGACCCCCGGGGGAAACTCGGATTTGGGCTTGGTTTTGCGTGGAAGGAAATAGTTGGGAAGTTGGTAAAGAAATGGGTTGAGAGAAGGGAGTAAAAATAACTATAAACGTTAAATATTAACATTTATTAATTAGTTATTAAATTAGTTATTAGTAAATGTTGAAATAGCAGTCAAGCAGTCTTTAAATTGGTCTCCTACCTGATTAATTTATAATGGTTTAGTGAGTGTCACCATGCTGTTGAAATAAACTTCAACTGGCAAATACCACAAACCCAGGCATTTTAAATAGGAAGGAGGGAAGGTTTAACTTGCTGCTGGTTAATTCCTGGTACCTTCAGCCTTGTTTAGTAAAATTTAAAGACTTGACTTGTAAAGCTTTTGAAAGAAGAGACCCCCACCATAAGGGGAGGTGGAGGGTCTGGGTGTGAACATCAGCTGTGGAAGATAAACCCCTTTGTGCCTGAAGTTCATTCTTTTAAAAAAATACTGTGGCAGAAACAAATGAGAAGAAAATATGGAATTTGAAAACCTGGGATTTAGAGGTTTGCATCATCACAACTTGCCTTGGATGCTGCTGATGATAAACCTCAATGCCCAAAATCAATACTTAATAAACAAGCCAAACTGAAACAATTTAGAAGTTCGGTGTGCAAGTTATATTGAAACTTTGTTTTAGTCCAGAATACCAATGTTCCTTGCAAAGCAGAAGATTTAGAATACTTTGAAGATTTTTTTTGATGGTTTGTGAGGGGTAAAAATCTTGAACCTTAATTCTTCTGATCCATCTTCAATCTGACACCTCCTTAGATCTGCTTTGCTGTTTGCACAGTGCATTTGCTTATGCTTTATTTGTATAGAATGGGAAGACTCATCATCATGTGTAAATGTATTTATAGTGTCATTTTATCTGAGTCTGCTAATACAGAGCAATTTCCCCACCTTTAAATTAAATTCTGTTGCATTTCTGTCCTGAATGAGCAGAGCGTGTTCTCCTGTCCCTGTTTCTCTGCTGGTGATTCCTGTTGCTGATGGTTTCTGTTGCTCCTCAGATGTTTCCCATGATGGAAGGACTCACCCACGTTGTGTCAGTCATGGTTGACTGCATCAACTTTGCTCCATATGGTACCAAATACCAGCCAAAAACCAGATGTAAGGAAAGCCTTCAACACTGGGGGGTTCTGTGTAAAATTAGTGTTGCTGTGGGTGCAGAAGTGACAGCTGTGAATCAGTGATGTGAATGTGATGCATGTGCTGCCTGACCTCAGAAGGGATTGGCAAAGATCATAAAAGGAATTAAAATGATCACCTAATCAACCTGATTGACTCTTCAGACCTTTATTTGTCGAGCAGTTCCCGCACAGCCTGACAATACACAGCTGAGATGGCTATAAATATATTATATCAATATAAATTGAGGCCACTTCTTTGTGGGTCCCTTCCAAGTCCAAATGTTCTGTGGAATTCCCTGAAAAACTGAAGAAATAATTCACAAACCAACACAACTGGTATAAAATGGAAGCATTTCTAATTTCTCTGCCCCACAGGGATTTGTTAAAGCAGTGAGATGCTGTGTGGGAATGGAATGCTTTAGTTGGAACTGGTGATGAGAAGAAACGTGATGTAAACTTCACTAATATGGAATTATTATTATAGATATAGATGTGTGTGTGTGCATAATTATATTATAAATAAATAAACTAATATAAATTTATATTTGCCCTCCTCACCTGTTCCAAACTTTATGTGTATCCACTGGTATCTGTAGAGTGGTTGTTGTCTATTTCCAAGTAGACAATAAATTGACAATCATAATAAGAGGAACAGGAAATCATAAATAAGAGGAATAGGAATCAGTAGATACATGATAAAAATGAAAATGTGTTTGTTCTGTCAGGGCTGGTTTTAAACTGTTTGAATGTAGATGCAGTTTGGGAATCCAAGTTCTGCTGAATGTTCAATCAAAGACTGAATGTTCAAGATGTGTTTTGCTGTAGAGCCTGTTTATTAAGGAAAATTATTGACTTATTTTCTGATTTTAGCTCCACAGACACCTTCAGATTGGTCCAAGAAGAAGAAGGAGCCCCTGGGCAAAGTTGCCTCTCTGTTCAAGCTGCTGGTGACGTTGCTGGACTCGTTCCACCTGCTCAGCCCCCAGGAAAGCTGCTCAGAAACTCTGCTCTCCGTGGGGCCCTCGCTCCTGGCTGCCCTCCACACCATCATCAGCCACATCTCCCTGCCCTCACTGCTGGCCACCACCCTGGCCACCTTTGCCAAACCCCTGGCGGGGTTTTATGAACAGACCAGGTGAGTGTTTGGAGAGTGGGTGGGAAATTGGGCTGGTTTTTACCGGGGAAATGGTGTGTGTGCTCCTGGAGCGGGGCAGGAGGCCACTCAGGGGCTCTCAGCTCTTCCCAAAACTTGGTGTTGAAAAACTTCAGTCTTGGAAGCGTTGGCATCTCTGCAAGGCTCAGGTCTTTGCTTTCCACCCCCTGTTGATTTTCACTGATAATTAACAATTATTTGTTAATTGTAAATTATTGTAAATTATTTTTAAAATTATTTAAATTAAATGTGTAAATTATTTTTAAAATAATTTTTAAAACATTAAAAATTATTTAAATTAATTATGTTTATTTATAATAAATATATTATTTATATTAATTATTTTAAAATATTTGAAAACTTTGAAAAATAATTGTTAATTGTAAATAATTGTAAATTATTTTAAAAATTATTTAAATTAAATATGTAAATTATTTTAAAATAATTTTAAAATATTAAAAATTATTTAAATTATGTGTATTTATAATAAATATATTATTTATATTAATTATTTTAAAATATTTGAAAACTTTTAAAAATAATTGTTAATTGTAAATAATTAACAATTATTTGTTAATTATCATTTGTTTTTTCTAGTGGGCAGGAACGGCAGAAAATTTTGCAGGAGTTAAGTCACAGTGAGCTGTACACTCAGATCCTGGAGGTTTTTAAGCAGAAACAAATACTGGGAAAGACTTTACTTGTGTTTTTTCTCTTTATGTGGCTTTGCTGCTTTATTCTTTAATTGGCATAGGCTTTATTTGGCATAGATGTTATTACAACGTGCAGCAGGGCTGCCTAAAATTCACCTTAAAACTCATCAGAAATCCCCATTCCAGAGGCAAAAACCCCTTTGTTCCTGTGTAAGGATGAGTTGGACTCACCTCTCTCCATCTCCCACCTCATCAGCCTTTGAGCATTGTCTTTTTTTATAATTATTCAGGAAAAAAAGGAGAAGTTGGATGTATTTTTGAAGGAAGACAAAATATCCTATACCAAATTACATATACTCTGTACTAGACAGTAAAAACTACTGTGGCAAAGCTTGAAGGTATTAGATGTTACATCTTTATGCTAAATGAGGCAGCAAAATCCAACCTTTTCTGGTTGTTTTGGCAGGCTCCCCGAGGTGCCCAAAGTCTACAGCAACCTCAACAACAAGGTAAATGTGCTGGAGAAATAGCTGGGGGAAATGTGGGCCACCAGAGCTTTGCCATTCCTCCTGTTTTAAATAAGTTAAAAATGTAATAAAGGTGGAGATTTAATATTTAAATGATGTGTTTATTGCTGAGGGGAGGAGCTGAAAGCTGTTAGACTCTTTGTGTGGGGTTTGAAGTTGTTCATTCAGGCTGTACAGTTACATGGGATAATAATGTTTTCAGTGGGGTTTTAATTCAGATATTGCACGTATTATTTCAGTGTTTAAGTGAAAACTCCCTTGTTTCTTCTGGCCCTCAGCTTGAGAAGCTGCTGGCAGAGATCCTGCAGTGTCTGCAGTCCCACTGCACGGGCTCCTACGACAGTGAGATGCTGGAGCAGCTCTGCCCTCTGCTCTGTGCAGGGTTCCAGCACAGGAGCAAACAGCTCAGGAACCAGTGTGCCCAGTTCTGGAACTGCACCTTTGCCAAGACTGCCTCACTCACGTACCCTGAGCAGTTAAAGTAAGAGATTTTTCATGTTTGCGTCTCCAGAGGAAGAGATTTGGGGTTATGTGCAAATATGTCCCGTTTTTGGGGGGATCTGCTGCTTCTGCTGTAACCCCTTTCTCCCCCTCCAGAAGTTTAAAATGCTTATTTTGTTGAGCAGATCTGTGTTAAGCCAAGCCAAAAAGAAAGTTCCTCTCCTGCTGCCTGGCTTTGAGAGCGTTGAGATGGGTGAAGAATGCAGTGGGCCCTTCTCTGACACGGTAAATACCTTGTTGAGCCCTGTGGGGGCTTCCTGGGAATCCCTCAGGAGGTCAGTTGTGGTTTTTACTGTGATTGGCCTGCACTGGCTTCGTGTTTGGAATGTTAAACTGTGCTGGGTAAGCACTGTCAAAAGGCTGAGCTGGTTCTAAACATTTTATGCCTTTTAAAGCTTCTCTGAATAATTAATTTAAGTTGTGCTCTGTGTAATTTGGAGGGAAATGGGAGTGTGGGACGGTTCAGTTGTAGAAACTGATACATCTCAGGGTGGGTTTGTGAGCTTGGAGTTTCTTCATACAGTGTATTTTTATTGGAATAGATGGAGAACTCCCAGCTGGATGCAAAGATCAGTGGGATGGAAGTGAAGCTGGGTCAGAAACGAGGTTCCATGTTGGCACACGTGAGTGACCAGAAGACTGAGGGAAAAGACAAGTCCAGCAATGTGCACGTAACACCTGCAAAGGTAAAGTGTCCCCAGAGAGGGCTGAGAGAATCACACACCCCATCCTGCAGCAGAACATCCACTCTGCTGCTGCAAATCCCCAGGGACAAATAATAAAATAATGAGTTTTGTGGCTCTTGTGTTCCTGAGGAACTCCTTATTTGCAGTTCCTGTTTCTAACCCAGCATTTGGGTTTTTTTTTTTTCCTCTCTGCAGTTAAAACTGGAATTTTCATCTTCAAAGACTCCAAGTGAGATACTTCTGGAAGAGGAGAAATCAGCTGATTTTGTCTTTATTCCTCCAGAAACAAAAGCAAGAGTATTGACAGAGCATCAGAAAGAAGTGCTGAGGTCAAAGAGGTCTGGCATTTATTGTGTTTTCATGTGAATTGTCATTACACTGAGTATCTCACACTGAATTAACTTCAGCTCCTGTATCTCAAACTGCTACAGGGAATTGAGTCTTGACCTCCCATACAAGTTATAAAGTTTAAACCTAAAAGAGCTCCTTGCTTTGCTATTTTGAAGCAACCAAATTACTCTCAGACTGCATTTTTTCTTTTGATTAAATGCACTCTCTGTAGTCTGTTTAGGGTCTGGTAATTTGGAGTTTACATTTTTACTTCATGAAGTGAAACAGCAGAAGATGTAATTTTTCCTAAATCGTGGGGCAGGGCTGGGTTGTGCAGTCAGCAAGTGCTGGGCAATTCTTTGCAGAATTTTCCCCAAAAGCTTGTTGGATTTAAAATTTATTTCATGCAGCTGAAAAGAGTGGCCTTGAAATGAGGAGATACTAAATTCCAAAGACGACTCTGACTTCCCATGGCTGGTTTTGTTTCAGGGTTGATATTCCTGCCATGTACAACAATTTGGATGCATCACAGGACACCACCTTATTTTCTCAGTATACTCAAAGCCAGGAGGACTCTTTGTAAGTAGGAGTGACCACTGAGGACATTAAAGGTGCCCCCCTTTTTTTGCAGCCACTCCTAATTTGAATTACTTCTGTTTTAGGGAAGCATCGCCTTTAACAGAAAATGCCAAAGAAGATGCTGAAAGCAAACCTCAGGTAATTCCTCATTGTCTGATGGGGATGAAAATATCAGAGTTACAACCACAACATGAGAGCTTTTGTGGTTTTGTCTTCCCTTCTCATCACCAGGGGGGAATTCACCACCATTGCAGTGGTTTTGCTGTGTTCTGTTTATAGCATTTATTGGGCATTTTGATTCCAAAAGGGGAGGGTTTATATCAGCAGTTCTAGTGGGGCTGTGTTGGATCTTTGTTACACAGCTCCAGGTATTCCAGGGTCAGTCATGTGCATGTGCTGTCAATAATATTTTCTTGGGGTAAAGGTTGTAAATCCTAAATTCCTTTTGGGGAGGAATTGGCTAAACAGCTGATTTGATAAGTGGGTAAAATTTGATAAGTGGGTAAAATAAGTGGGTAAAAAAAAAACTTACAGCTTGAGCTGTAAGTTTGTTAATACCTCTAGCAAAACTGAAATAAACCATCTCTGCAGTTCTTTGCTTTGGGTTGGGGGTTGAAAAGAAGTATCTTTCATAACCACTGTTGATGTTTTTGAGACAGGAAGAAAATGCAAGGAGTGAAGGGTGTCCCTCAGGGGAGAGCTCAGCTCCCACCAGCGAGGGGGAGTCCCAGAGCAGCACAGCCCAGCTGATTGCAGAGGAGCCATCAGCTGGAGAGCAGTTAGAGACAAGCTCTGTGGAAGCAGCTTCCAAGGAGAGCTCGGCAGGGAACGAAAACACTTCCAACGTCAGCAACAGCTCAGCTTCCAGTGACGTCATTTCTGGCACCCCCCAGCCCGTGAGCCGCCGGCAATCCTTCATCACCCTGGAGAAGTTCAGCGGGGCAGAGAGCAGGCCCTTCAGCCCCTCAGCCCTCACCCCCTTCTCAGAGCTGGCTGGGGGTGCTGCCCTGGCAGCCAAGCAGGACCAGGGCGGTGCCAGAGCAGAGAAACCTGCAGAGGAAAACAAGAAACCTTCGAAGCCAGAGCCCGAGCCCGTGCTCGCCGCCATCCGCAGGCTCACGCGCCGCCAGAGCAAGATGGAGCTCCAGGGGAATAAGTCCAAGGTGCTGAACAGGTCAGAACAGGAGTCTCTGGCCTCTGACAGCATGGAAAGCACTGCTGAGCTGTGCTCCACTGTGGAGGACGTGGAGCACATCCTGCTGTCCCAGTCGCAGGCGCTGCACTCCACGGACGCCGACATCAGGAAGGTCGAGGACACCATCGCGGAGATAGAGAGAGCCCGTGCCTTGGACATGGATGCCAAGGAAAACACCCCCCCAGACACCAGCACCGTCTCCCCTGACCAGGCCACGGGTGAGGACACCCAGGTGCCGCAGGTGTCCCCTCAGCAGAAGGTGCTGCGGCGTTCCCTGAGGCGCCGCTCGGAGACTGCGGAGAGCCCCTCGGGGAGCCAGGACAAGGAGGATGGGATCCAAAGGAGGGACAGGAGGAAAGAGGATGACAAAGCTGGGCAGAAGAAGGGGGCCCAGCCTAAGGATGATGGATCCCAAAAGCAGAAGGCTGGGAGAACAGCAGAAAACACAAGTACAAAAGAAAGCAGGCAAGCCGGGAGAGCTGCAGAGGAGTGGAGCTCCAAGGGCTCTCCTGCTTCCAGGGGCATTGATGGGGAAGGGAGCAGGAGTGGCAGGAGGGCAGAAGAGCCCCTGAAGGCTGAGGGGGAAGGTCAGGACAGCAACCTGAAGGTGATGGAGCGCCCACGGTACCACACCAGGAGATGTGCCCAGGGATTGCTCTCCAGCATAGAGAACTCAGAGGCTGAGGGTTCTGCCAAGGAGGAAAGCACAAGGAAGAAAAAACACAGCAAAGCGAAAACCAGAAGTGATTCTCTGGAAAATAAATTGAAAGATGGGCAGCCAGGAAGCCACAGCCAGGAGGTGTCTTCCCAGGGAAATGAAACTAAGAGTCCAAATAAAGAGGAAGCTGAAGTCAGCACAGCTGAACCGTGTGGCCTTGAAAACCAGGGAGTTCCTCCCACTGCTGGTGAAGCTGTGGGATCTGCCAGCTCTGGGAATCCACCTGCTGCTCAGAACAGCAGTGAGGAGCAAAAGCAGAGTGACACAGGGATGGAGTCACTGCCCAGCCCCTCTGTGCCTGAGCAGGACGGGACAGCAGCACAGCAGAAGCAGGAGGAGGAGAAGCAGCCAAGCCCAGGGGGGTGCTGTGCTCCAGCAGCAGATCCTTCCTCTCTGCAGACACCTGAGTGTCACAGCAAGAGGAGCAAGAGGGCCAAAAAAAACAAGAGCTGTGACTGCTGCTTTAAAAAGCCGAAGCAACAAATCACATCACTGACTGAGTCCAGGAAGAGGAAAACTCCAGAGCTGGACGAGCCCCAGAGCCCCCCGGCTCAGACACCTGCAGGGGACTCAAAGCTGTGTGAGCACTCGGATTTGGAGGAAAGCTTCTCCCTGCCCCCCTGTGCCATGAGCACTCCAGTGCATCCCCCACAGGAGCCCAGCACAGGTGACCTGGAAAGCCAGGGAATGTCTGTGGATAAGCTGCAAGGAAGCAGTGTTGAGATGGAGGTGGAGCCAGGGAGTCCAGAGTGCTCAGCAGGGGAAACCGGTGACTTCATAGAGGAGATGAGGGAACCTGCTCATCAGAAGGAGCCAACGGAGCAGGTTCTGTCAGAGCGGGTTCCAGGGCAGCCTGGGGAGAGCTGCCTGGCCATGGAGAGCCAAGGGGAGGGAGCAGCAGCTCCAGGAAAGGATGGAACAGCAACTCCAGAGAAAGAAAGAACAGTGGCTCCAGAAAGGGAGGGACCAGCGGCTCCAGAGGAGGAGGAAACAACAGCTTCAGAAAAGGAACTATCGATGGCTCCAGAGAAGGAGGAGCCAGCAACTCCAGGAAAGGATGGAACAGCAACTCCAGAGAAAGAAAGAACAATGGCTCCAGAAAGGGAGGGACCAGCAGCTCCAGAAAAGGAACTCGTTATGGCTCCAGAGCAGGAGGAACCAGCAGCTCCAGAAAACGATGTACCAGCAACCCCAGAGAAGGAGGAACCAGCAGCTCCAGAGAAGGAATTAATTACAGCTCCAGAGAAGGAGGAACCAGCAGCTCCAGAGCAGGAAGAAATAAGTCAGAATGGACAGCTGGAGGAGATGCCTGAGGAACTGCCTGTTGGTAGCAAACCTGAGGAGAAGGAGATCAGCAATCTAAAGGGCAATCAGGATGATGAAGGAGAAGCTGAGGATACCACAGGAGAAACCTGTGTTATTCCAGAGAAAGAGATGAAGGAGGAATTAATAGAACCTGATATAACAACGCCTGAAAACGTGGCCTTGGAAGATCCCAGTGTGGAGTCACCTCTGAAGGCAGGTGGTGATTCTCTGGTGCTGGTGAACGAGAGCCCCACCAGCATCCAGGCCCGCTGCACGTGGTCTCCCTCAGCTTCCCCTTCCACCAGCATTCTGAAGAGAGGGGCCAAAAGGAGCCACCAGGATGATGATTCCCTGTCACCTGCTCACAAGGTACTGCCCTGGGGGTTGTGGTGCCTCCCTCACAGCTGGGATGGGGTCAGTGGTTGCTCTGAGCTCCAGATACGTTCAAAGGCTTGAGTTTCACTGGGAATAATCTGCTGCTGAGGCTGAGGGTGCCAGCACTGACAGACTTCCATTATGAGGGTGTAGGTGAGTGGAGTTTATTTTTGAAGCAGAGCACCAGGGCCTGACCTGGAGCCCTGCAGGACTCAGGGCCAGCATCCTCATTTACCACTGCCTGGGGAGTTCCCTTGGCAGAGACGAATCCACGGCGTGTCCTTGGAGTGAAACATTTCCTGGGCCAGCCAGGAACTTCCATGACCTCATTTCAAACTGAAAGCTGCTCCCCAGGCCCTGGTGCTTTGAATCCCCCCTCTGAAGCCTCCTTTCCTCCCCCCAGATCCGTCGGGTGTCCTTTGCAGATCCCATTCACCAGGCGGGGCTGGCGGACGACATCGACAGGAGGAGTCCCGTGGTCAGATCCCACTCCTCCCCCTCTTCCAGGAGCCTGAAAATCCTCTCCAATATTCAGACTAAGGTGAGTTCTTCACGTGTATTGTGTGTGGGGCAAGTGTTGATGTTATTTATGATAAGGAGCAGGGCTTTGGTGTGTGTTTGCAGTCACTTGAAAGAGTTGTAAGAGCAGGGGGTGTGAGAAGCTGTAACTGCTTTGGGTCTGACTCGTCCTGTTCCTCTGAGATCTCAGGGGGTAGAGGCTGACAACTGAATTCCTGCTGTTGACTGAATTCCTTCTGACTATTCCTACAATCCTGAGATGTTTTTTTCCTCTTTTTCTATCCAGCACATTACCACTCCAACCAAAGGATTTCTGTCCCCAGGATCCCGTACCCTTAAATTTAAGAGCTCAAAGAAGTGTTTAGTAAGAAGTGCTTTGCTTCATGTTTCTCTTCTTATTTTTTTTTTTGTTTTGTTTTCCCCGTATTCAGTCGTGTGACAGTTAATTTAACACCTTCCCTGGCTTATTCCAGATCACAGAAATGGCCAAGGAGCCTCTGCCGTGCCCTGTGGAACACGTGTACCCAGCCCTGGCTGGCTGCAAAGCTCCTGTTGATGTCATCTTACCCCAGCTCACATCTAACATCTGGTAAACCGGCTTTGCCCCTTTAAAGGGGACATTTCAATATATTGGACCTACAAACCCACAGTTTGTGACAGCTTACTGATGTCTTCAGAATTTTTTTCAGAAGGAGGGAGGTCGGTTTGGTGTGGGAGTGACTTGTCTAGTTTGGAATTCTTCAGGTATTTTTTTTGAAGACTGAAAAGCTCGTGCCCAGGGACAGGGAGCTTTGTGTTTCGTGTGCCAGGGCAGATTGATCTCTGTGATCTGTGACATCAGTCGGAGTTTTCTGTAGTGAAGGCAAAGTGGGACTTGGAAAAATTCTGCATTTCAAATATACAAAGACTGGGCACTTCCTAATTTGGTTTCTGACCTGAATTTCAAGGAAGGGTCAGGACAAACTATAGAGGTGCAGCAGGAACTGCTCAGAGGGGCCTTTTCCTTCCACTCTCACTGCACAGGAGTGGATTTATCCATTCCATTCCCTGCTGGGCACAGGAGAGACTGCCCTTCTGTGTGAGCTTCTGCAGAGGGAGCATCAGCTGCTCTGGTTTTCCCCTTCACTTGTGTGCACGTGAATCATCCTTCCTGCAGGATTTCTGCCAGGCGGAAAGGACCTGAATTCCAGGATGGGCCAGGGCAGGCTCAGGGTGGATCTCAGGGAAAGGTCCTTCCCCCAGAGGGTGGTTGGCACTGAACAGGCTCCCCAGAGCAGTGGGCACAGCCCCAAGGCTGCCAGAGCTGCAGGAGGGTTTGGACAACGCTCTGAGGGACAGGGGGGATTGTTGGGGTGTCTGTGCAGGGCCAGGGCTTGGACTCTGATCCTTGCAGGTCTCTTCCAATCCTGGCTATTCCATGACTCCCTGGTAATGAGGCATTTCCCTCCCCTGCTGCAGTGCCAGAGGTTTGGGGCAGCTCATCCGAGCCAAGAACATCAAGACCGTGGGGGACCTGAGCTGTCTGACAGCCCTGGAGATCAAAACCCTCCCCATCCGCTCTCCCAAAGTCTCCAATCTCAAAAGAGCCCTCAAGGGATACCATGAGCAACAGGTAAAGCTGAATTTTAACACCCAGGAAGCCAGTGTTGGCCTAGTGAACTGATAATTGCCATCATGAAGAATAATGTATTTTTTACCTAATTAGTAAGAGCACTTTGAAACCTGATCCCTGCCTGTCTCAGTAGGGGGGAATTCCAGGTACAGATGGCTTGGTTAAATTGTTAATATTAACAGGAATGGTGATTGTATTTATGATGACATGTGTTTATTATTTATGTATTTATTATTGTGCTTCTCACCACGTAATCCTAATTTTATTTCTGTCATTCTAAAAACGTTTGCCTTGTTCTGCCCCACGAAATGCTCAGGTGAAGTCTCGAGTGCTGGAGGAAATGGTGGTGCTTGAAGATGCTGAAAAGCCTGTAAATGATGTGGAGGACAAACCACTCTGTGCAGATGAAGAAAAGCTTGGAACAGGTACCTCTTGGTGGCTTTTTGCTTCGGATTTAGAGGGTCCTTTTTCTCTCCTGATGGGAACACTTGATGCTTTTATTTTTATTTTGGGTGTGTTAGTAGCAAATGTTACCCCATTAAATGCTGCCTGTAGCAGTGGCTTCTTAAAATTTACATATTTTGAGGGGAAAATGCTGTTTTTTCCCTAAAGAAGCAAAGAACAAATGAGTCAGGGCTGAAGCAGTTGTTGTTCTGAGCCTCAGCCAGGTGTGACTGCTGAGCTGCTCCCTGTTTGGGCCCTGCTGGGGGTGCACAGGACAAACATGATGAGATAATGAAGTGGTGCCTTATCCTGAGGTGGGGACAGGAGTGGGATGATTCCCTGCACACCCAACTGGGATTTGGGGTGTAGATTTTTATTTGGATCCTCCTGGGTCTCCCTGGAGTTCGGCCTGGTGGCTCAAAACCCACGAGGCTGGAAGAACAGAACAGAAAGCCCAACAGAAAGCTCAGGGGTGACTTCAGCTCTCCAGTTAAAATGTGGGAGTTTAAAGTGTGGGATTTGGGACAACGCAGCTCAAAGGGCACTGGCATTGCCTGACTGGGAGCAAATCCTTCCATTTGTGCCCTTGGATCTACAATCCTGATCAGACACAGCACAACTCTCCCTCCACTTCCCTTCCTTGCAGACCTGGCCGAGCCGGCCGTGCCCACGGCGAGCGAGCAGCCCCCGGCAGATCTCCTGAGCCAGATCCAGGCCCTCTCTGCCCAGCTCAGCTCCCAGGATCTCCACAGCTATTCTGGGAGCCAGCTCTTCGAGATGCAGGAGAAACTTGCTGGCATGTCCACCTGCATCCTGAGAAACCTGCAGTCCCGCTGGAAATCACCACCCCCCGACAGCTCCCAGGAGCTGCTTCCCGGGGCTCAGTAAAGGAGGATTTTGTTACAACAGGTTTTTTTTTCCACCCCCCCCACCTTGTTTTTCTTTCTGGTGAATTACTCCTTAAACTGTGCATTTTGAACAGGAGGTATTTTTTAACACTGACATGAATTTGTTGTCATGGGGTTGGTGTTTATTCCCTTCTTCTTTTTTGGTTTTTTGTTGTTGGTGGTTTTTATCCCCCCCTAATTTGTGGGCCTGTTTCCTCCCTGTCAGAGGCATTTGTCTGGTGTTGCTATGCATATTTCTTTCAGGCAGTGGAAGAAAACTTGACAAGAGTTGTGCAATAGCATAGAGACTGTGAAACCAAACCAACAGAGTAGGTAAATTATTTTTGTCAAACCCGAAGTGTTCTTAGCGCTGCGAACTTTTCCTGTGGAGCCAGAGCTGCATCTCCCAGCTCTGCTCCTCTGCTGCCCTGGGGGTTCCTTTGAGCTGCTCACACTCTGCCTGGGAGGTAAGCTGGGTGTAATTCCTTGCAGCAGGAACCTGGGATTTGTACTGGATCTATTTTTCCACGTATTTTTGTAAAGACTCCCACTGAGAAGTGACAAGAGGGGCGTGTGTAGACTCTGCAGAGCCTCCCGGGCTCTGGCCATGTCCTGGGGTGGCAGCAGTTTCTCCTGCTGGAGAGGACTTTTTCCTTGGGGAAAAATGAATGAATTTGGCAAGAAGCTTCTTGTATATTGTGTACAGACTGACAGCAGATGTTTGGTTACTAATTTATGAGGGGGGTTTTAATTGTATGGAATTGCTGCTTCTGGGAGACCTTCAGCGAGAGTTCCCGGCCTTCCCTCGGGAATGCTGATCTGTATATATTGGACTGTGGCTGTCACAGGGGCTGTTCACTGCAAGGAACTGCTGCAGGTGGTTTTAGGACTTACACGTGGGCAAATAAAAGAGAAAATAGTTCCCAAACTTGTTGATGTGCTCGTGGTGTGGTGGTTGTGGGGTTTTGTTCAGCTCCCCCTCGGCATTGCTTTGGATTCCCAAGGCTGGGAGGGAGCTTGGGAGGTGTCCAGGGCTGCTGGAAGGTGGGAGCAGGTCCTGAAGGATGTGGTGGGAGTAGTGTTTGTGTGTCTCATGGAGGAAAGGAACAGGACAAAGGGGTGGCCTGGAGCTGTGATGGGAAGGTGGATGGAGGTTTTTGTGCTTCCCTGGAAATGGTACTTTGGTTCTAAATCTGCCTCCTTAAGTGTGTTCAGCTCTTACATCCAGTGAGATTAATTCCTGCTTTCAGCACAAGGGAACACATCCATCCTACTGCAGAAACATCAGCTTTATTCAGTCACTAATTTACAAGAAACAACAGCTTTTGACCCCAGAACAGTTGCACAAAGAACATATTCGTGAGGCCTCAGCAAGCAGGAGGAGAGGGTTTGTTTTCCCCCTCCCCAGATAAATTTTTGGTTTGAAATACTAAGCTTAGATGTTGCTTTATATGGGAAAGGAAGTGAACAGATTTCAACACATAGCCCAGAAAAAAAATTAGTTTTTGTAGAACGAATAAAGTAACGCTTGGGAGTCTTAGTCTTGATACTGATATCAAATTTTGGAGATCCTGGACTGTGGTTGTAGTGTCATGTTATGGTGTGTTTTTTTTAGCAGTGGAAGAAATGCAAAGTCACTTTTACAGGTGACTTTTCCGAGATGTTTTGAAATAACATTTCAAGAATCCTCTTTGCTCTGCAGTTACTTTTTGTCCCAAGGCCAACCTTGGGCGGTGTCACCCCCCCCTTTTGTGCCCTCAGGGTGGGCAGGGGCAGGGGCTGCTCACACGGCCTCCACGTAGTTTGCCGGGAGCATCCCGGTCTTGCCGGTCCTCTGGACCGTTCCGTACATCCAGCCCTCGTCGATGGCCTGCACGTTGACGATGGTGTCGCCGTCCTTGAAGGAAACCTCGTCGGCGTCAGCTGCTGTGTAATCGTACATGGCCCGGTACGTCTTCTGTGGGGAGAGAGGGGGGAGCCTGAGAGAGCTGGGAATGGGAATGGAGTGGAATTGGGCACCCCCAGGGATGGGGAACCCTGAGAGAGCTGGGATGGAATGGGACACCCCCAGGGACTGGGGAACCCTGATGGCAGAGCAGGGCTGGGAATTCGTGTCAGAGCAGGGAAGGGCAGGTCTGACTCATTGCTGAGGGCACAACCTGCCCCTCTTTAATCTCCTGGTTCAGCTGCTCCTGTGAGTTCTCTCTGAATGAACTCTGAATTCCTCAGGGTTCAGGTTGTAACTCCTGCTGTTAACTTAGTTCTGCTGTTAACTTGGGTTTAGTCTGTTTTAGGCACATTATACAGTGATTTTTATTTCCTTCTGGCTGTACCAGGTGCTTCAGGAGATGAAGCAAACAATGCTGTGGTGAGGTGGGAAATAACCCACCTGATTTACTCCTGAATTAACATAATCTGAACTAATTAACATAATCTGAAGCACTCCAGCCCAGGCCATGGGCCATGGTCCCTGCAGGGCTGTGCACTGTGGGGAGGCACCCAAATCACCCCCTGGGGCCGTGTCCCAATCCCAGTGACTCACCCCGGCAGTGGAGGGGTGGGAGGGGACCGAGGACACCGTGGTTTGCTGCGTGGCCACCGAGGACGAGCGTTGCTGTGGCAGCTCGATGGTTTTCACCTGTTTGTAGCCCACTAGAAGGGAAACAGAGGGGGTGGTGTTAGTGGAGCTGGAGCTGCTGTGGCTGAAGATCCAGGCCAGGTCGCTGATTGCCGGACCAGATTGATGTGTTGGTTGCATCCACCCCTCTCCCTGTGGGTGCTGAGCGTCCCCCTGGCTGCAGGAGCTGCTGCCCGGCTGGGTGGGCAGTTTGGCGTGCCCGGTGCCCCCGTACCTGTGGCAGTGGTGGTGAAGAAGCCCCCGTTGCTGTAGTAGGACAGGCGCTGGTCGGTGCCCTCCGAGGGCTCGGATTTCTCATCTCCGGCCCCGCTGATGCTCAGGGCGCTGGCAGAGCGGGAATGTTCCCGGCTGCGCCGCTGGGCCTGCACTGGGGGGACAGCAGGGACAGGGTCACCAACCCCTGGGGGGGCTCACAGCTCCCTGCTGGGAGCTTCCTGTTCCCAAAGTTTACAGGGAAAAAGCCCCGTGTAAATAATCTCAGTGTTTGATGGGTCCTGAGTGGTGATTTTTAAGTGTTCTGTGGACACCACGCTCAAGTTCTGCTCTTCAGTAGTCACAATAGTTTTATCCTTCCTCCAGCTTCCTTCCTCTTAGCCTTCCACATTCTAATTATCCCACTTTTCCCTTCCTTCTCTGACACAGCTCTGAGCCCTCCCTGGTTTCTGGTTTCTACCCTTCAGGTGCTTTTCCTCTCACTAAGCAGGAAAGGAGTTAAACAAAATAAACGTAACTGAGGGCAGCATTTTTAGTTATTTCAAAAGGAATCACACAAAGTGTGGGTCATATAAACTGTGCTGGGTCATTTTATGACAGAAAAATTCATACTGCATTGTTTGAAAATACGCTGGGGAGGAGCAGCCCCAGGCAGTTTGTCCCCTGTGCCACCCCTGGACTCCCAGCTGTGTTTGGCCCCCAGGACCCCCCGTTTGCAGGAGTCCAACCCCTGTTTGGCCCTGCTGGAAGAGCCCCTGGCACACACCTGAGATCATGTGCAGGCTGCGGGACTGGATGTTGTCCTCGGCGGGGTCGTAGTCGAAGACGGAGCCGGGGTTGGTGCGCCAGACACGGAGACCTGTGGGAACAGCGGGAATGGTGCAGGGCTGGAGCTGCACAGGCTGGCCTGGAGAGCAGGAACAGCAGCTGGGGCTGCCCCTGGATCCCTGGAGGTGCCCAAGGCCAGGCTGGACAGGGCTTGGAGCAACCTGGGCCGGTGGAAGGTGTCCCTGCCCATGGCAGGGGGTGGCACTGGATGGGCTTTAAGGTCCCTCCCAACCCAAACCAGTCTGGAATTCTATGAAAAGCATTTATTTCATCAATTTGTATTTCTCAATTCTATAGCACAGATTAGGCTTTTTTTTTTTAACATTTCATCTACATCAGGGTCTTTAACATGATGAAGTTAAAAATATAAGTAAGAACTATAAGTCCAGTGTTACATTCTAAACTTGGGGAGAGGCAGGGCACAGGTGAGTTAAAGCTGCTGCGCTTTCCAAAGAGATTTTCAAAGAAAAGGACTTCCATAAAATCATCAGCCCCAAATAATGATGAACTAGAACGGATGTGGCTGAGCTTAAATCAAACCACTCGTCCCAGGTCTGCTTGTGTTGTGGAAATGAAGTCCTTATGAAATGAGGTCCTGCTTACCTGGGAGGTACTGGGGTCCTTGTAAAGCCTCACCTGTGAGGTTCTCCTGGTCCTGGTCCACACGTTTCTGCTGCATCTCCACCACCCTCCTCTGGATGCCCCTGTAGCTGATGTCACTGAAGTCCTGCATGTTCTTCTTCACCCTCTCGGTGATGGGGTCGGTGACCACGGGGGTGAAACTCCCTTTGCTCTTCTCGAAGTCCTCGTGGTATTTGACCTGCAGGTTCAAATGCAGTGGCTGTGGCTCTGCAGCTCAGCTGGTGCTCCTGCTTCCCTCAGCTGCAGTTCAGGGAGCAGCCTGAACTTTGGCTTTCCCAATCCAAGGAGCCACGGGAGAGCCCAATCCCTTAAAATGCTTTAGTGTGGAAGAGCTGGGTCAGCAAAGCTGCCTTTGAGCTGCCAGCCAGGCCCGTGTTTGGATGTGACTCCCTCCCCAGGGTGAGGCCCCTCTGGAGCTGCCCTTACTGTGGAGATGTGTTTCTGGCTCTCCCTCACTCTCCTCATCTCCGGCGTGTCCAGGACGTAGGCGGCTTTTCCTTGGACCTGCTTGCGGAAACTGTCCGAGTAAAGAACCTGCCAGGGGACAACAAGGACAGCACCGTGCCAGGATTTACCTCTGGAGCTCCAGGTTAGCAAAGAAGGGCCTGAAGGAGGCCAGGTCCAGATTTTTATATGGTGTTTTATACAGGACATCAGAAATCTCTACTAAAGAACCATCATTTTCTGTGTCCTCAAGAGTAAGAGCAGCAAAACCAGGAGAGGCTTGAAAAGCAACGTGTTATTTGAAATTTAACTGTTTAACAATCCCCCAAACTCCTGTTAATCACGAGGAACGTATTAAAGAATTCCACGTGGTTCCTTCAGCCCTCCAAGCATCAACTCTGAGTGAGGATTTCAGGGATAAAATGTGATTTTTAGTGTCTTTTCCCTCTGGCTGAGCAGGACTCACCGAGCTGATGTTCTCCTGGTTCCGTTTGGCTCTTTCCATCTCCGGAGTCAGAGGGGTTGGAGTTCCCTTTGCCATGTGCTCCTTGTACAAAACCTGCAGAGCACAAACCCGTGGACACAGCTCAGAATTCCAGGCACAATCCCAGCTCTTCCTGGGATGGGAGGGGGTTACTGAAGCAAACCCAGCGCTGCAGGATGGAAAAGATCTCGGCAAACAAAGCGGCTGAAAAGTTATTGGCGAAAAGTGGGGGGAAAAAAAAATTAAAGTCCGAAGGAAAATAGGTAAAAATGAGGAAAACTGGGAAAACGAGGCTGAATTAGAGTGGCTTTGGCTCAGGGTGGTTATTTTGGACACAGAGGTTTGGCTGCTCCCTCAATACCGAGCTGATCTGTTCCTGGTTGCGCTTGACTCGCTCCATCTCCGGAGTGACCGGGCTGGGGGTGGCCTTCCCTAAGCCTTCCCTGTAGGCAACCTGGGGAGCACAGAGGAATTACCACCAGGGAAAACCCAAAACGGGGCTGTTACTGGGTTTAGAGTCAACACCAGCTGTTAGGAAAGGGGAGGAAAAAAAAAAGTCAGGAAAAAGAGGATTAACAAGTTCCACAACAACAACAACAAAAAAGTCTTTGTAAGAGGTGATTTGCTAAAGGGGAAAAATTAGAGGGTTAAGTAAAACCAGGGTATTAAGAAGTTGTCTATCACATCCTCTCCTGTTAAGCACTGCAGGGGGATCTTTGGGCAGTGTTGTACCGAGCTAATCTGTTCTTGATTGCGTTTGACTCTCTCCATCTCGGGGGTGACGGGGGTGGGGGTCGCCTGCCCCACGTTCTCTTTGTACAACACCTGTGGGATGCACAACATGTATCCAGGGCCTTAACAAGCCCCAAAGGGAAAGGGTTTGAGCACAAAAAAATGGTCACTTTGTTATCAAATGGCCAAAAAGTCGAACATTTAGTGCTGCCAGAGGGGTGAGAGAGGCAGAGGGGAGGGACAAGCTGGGCTTTGGGGGGAGCATTGCCGGGCTCTGTCCAGGGGCAGGGATGCTGAAGGGCCAGAGGCTCAGGGAAGACACTTCTGGCTCTGCAGAAAAACATTTTAACAGTTCCCTGCTTTTTTAATGTATGTTTTAAGTCATTCCTGGTCTTTTTTTAGAAGGGAGGAGGGAGTTTTGTTGCCACACTGTCCCAAATTCGGATGTCAGGGATGGGTGTTTTTCCACTGAAAACTGAAATGCTAAATGTAAACCTGAATATTCCTGAGCAACCTGCCCTGATGGAAATGAGGGGTGGAACAAGATGGGATGTAATGTCCCTTCCCAACCCCAACATTCCTTAATCTCCACCAGGAGATCTCTGAGCTCGTCTGGACAGAACCCACGAACACACGAACGAAAAGCCCTCCAAACTGTGGGATCACACCGTTCATTTGGGGTTTAGAAGGAGCAATTAATTTGCAGAAAGAAACACATCTATTTTTAACTTGAATAAGTCAGGAGTTAGGCTGGGATTTGTTAGGCAGACAAAGCCCTCCCCACTCAGGTACCGAGCTGATGATCTCCTGGTTGCGTTTCACTCGCTCCATCTCGGGGGTCACGGGGGTCGGCGTCACTTTGCCCATGTTTTCTTTGTACAGGACCTGCAGGGTACAAAGGAGCATTAAAAACCCGAGGAAAACCCGAAGGGGGACAGAGCAGAAGGCTCAGCTCAGCTTTGAGTTGCACTGAGAAAGGGTTAGAGCTGGGGCACAGGGGCAGCTGGAGCTTGGCCATTAATTCCCTGCTGGAAACACACTGGGAGTGAGAAAGGGTTAAAAAAAAAAATAAAAATAAAAAATCAACCAGAAAACCAAAACCCACTCAAAAAGAGATTTTTTTTTTTTTTTTTCCCCCTCAGTAAAATCCTGCTCCAAACAGGTGTTAAAGTGTCGGGGCCTCGGGGCGGGCTCGTGCCCGCCGGTTAATAAGCACAGATTAATTCCGGTGTTACAGCGCTAAGTTAAACGCTCCATTCCAAGGCTTAGGAAGGGTTTTCCTGGCGGGAAGTACCGAGCTAATGATCTCTTGATTGCGTTTGACTCTCTCCATCTCGGGGGTGACGGGGGTGGGGGTGGCTTTCCCTATGTTTTCCTTGTACAACACCTGCGGGAGGAGAGAAAGAGCCACAGAAAAGCAACAGTCAATCAACAACCAGCTCTCCCTGCACGTTTTTGGGGGTTTTTTTTCCAGCTTGGATTTAGTTTCTCACGGCCCAGGGATTTTTAAAGCAGGTCCTTTAGTAGAGTTTTGCAGCCTGGCTTTTAACTCCTCACAAGAAATGGTGTAAGTAAATCATCAGTGAGCACTAAATACCACAGGGAGGGGCTGAGAATGTTATTAAAAAAATTAAATTAATTGCTTTAAAATAAATGTCAGCACTGCAGAGAAAATGAGGGGAGGTTTTTTAAGTGTTTTAAGGATTAGAAGTGGGTATTAAAAAATCACTCTTGAAATCAAGATAAAGAGGAGCAGAAATCAAGGTTTAAATCGGAGTAAGCCATGAGTAAGAAGTGGCCCCTGCTGGGAGCTGGGTCAGTGTTATTTTGGAACAAACCCACTTTATCCAAAGTGTTAAAAAAGTGGTTTTAGAGGGAGTTAAAGGGCAGTTTTCCCCTGGGAAGTACCGAGCTACAGATCTCCTGGTTGCGTTTGACCCTCTCCATCTCGGGGGTGACGGGGGTGGGGGTCCCCGTCCCCACGTTCTCTTTGTACAACACCTGCACGACAAGAAAGCACCCAAAAAAACATCAGCACCACCCCAAAAATCATGAAATCCATCATCTCCCGGGGAAGGGGAGCTTTTAGACCCCCCCCTCCCCCTGCAGGGAGCTGGAAAGGCAACCCCTCCCTTTGCTGGGAGAAAAGCAGGACACGGGAATTGGATATCTAAGAAAACAACACGAAAAAAGGGAAGAGGGACGTGGAACAGGGTTAAAAAAGATTCAGGATAATGTAAATAATTTACAGCTAACTCCATCAGTGAAGAAGTGGCGGGTCAGTAACGCTGGAAGAGGGGGAGAGAGGATGTTAAAAGCTGATGACACGGAATAAGAGTTGATTACACGGAACAAGGAGAGGAATTGGCCATTTTTAAAGGAGGTTGGAGCGGGGTTTGGGGGCAGGGAGGGGGCTGTTCCTGCCCACGATACCGAGCTGATGAGCTCCTGGGTGCGCTTCACTCGCTCCACCTCGGGAGGCACCGGGATGGGGGTTCCTGTTCCCACCTCCTCCCGGTACAAAACCTGCGGGATAAAGGGCTGGTCAGGGAGGGAACAGCACCAGGGACACGGAGGGCTTGGGAAAACGCCTCCTACACACAGCTTGGGATAAAAACCAGGGATTAAAAACTCCTTGGGATAAAAACCAGGGATTAAAAACTCCTCAAAACCACCCATGGAGCGGCATCGCTGCTCCTGAGTCGGACACAAAACGTGCAACAAAACAGTGGGAAGGTATCAAATACAACAGGAAAACAACAAATAAACCCATTTAATTCATTTCCCACCCCAGCAGGTCCTGCTGATCCCACCCCAGCACTGCCACACCCAGCCAAGGCCCACGGGAGTTTAGTTCTTGTGTACAAAGGAAGGAAAATGAGGGAAAAACCCAGCAGAAGGATTGTTGGGACCAAGAGAAGGAAAACAGAGTGAGGTTTTAAGAGTTAAAAAAAAAAAAGCAAAAAGGTGATCACACTCAAAAAGGTGAAATTCAATTATTAAAATGATATCATTAAAAAAAAAAATAAAAAAGGGAACAAGAATGACGTAAGTAATAATTACAATGGGGAAAAAATAAAATCTCAAAGGACCAGGATATTATTTCTGGGGTAAGTTGATTACAGGGAAAAACAAGAACATTGGTTGGTGTGTTAAAAAGTATTTTAAAAGAGATTAAGAGGGACTTTTTTGTTGTGCTTTTGCCATTCCCAGGTACCGAGCTGATGTGCTCCTGGTTGCGTTTGACCCTCTGGATCTCGGGGGTCACCGGGGTGGGGGTGCCCGTGCCCAGCTCCTCCTTGTACAACACCTGGGGGGCAACAGGGTTAGAGTGACAGCAAGAGAATAAAACCAGCAGCAGCAGCAGCAGCAACACTCCCAGCAGGACAGGGGGGCTCTGATGTGCCCTGGAGAAACAGGGGGTAAAAAAAGCTCTGGAAATAAAAAACGAGTTCCAAACTCTGATCAAAGACTGAAGATGAAGGGGGGATGATTTAGGTGGATGTTGGGAAGGAATTGCTGGCTGGGAGGGTGGGCAGGCCCTGGCACAGGTTGGGCAGGGAAGCTGTGGCTGCCCCTGGATCCCTGGAAGTGTCCAATCTGGAATAGTGGAAGGTGTCAGGGTTGGAATTGGATGGGCTTTAATTTCCCTTCCAACCCAAACCAGCCTGGGATTCAACGATCCCATGAATTCTATCAGACAGTTTAACCTGGGGAGTACTTAGGAGACTCAAGTCTGATATAAATGCCAATAAATACATCATTGTCAATAGTTACTGACAATAAACTGACAACAAATACATTATTGCCCTTTCAGCAGCAGTGACCTGACCACAAGTGAGTCCTTGCAGGAGCAGGGCCTGATGCACCTTCCTGAAACCTCTCCTTACACACTCCTCAACTAAGATTTCATATATATATATTATATATATTATTCCTACTCCTCTCCTGTTGTCAATGGCACTTCCTCACCTTTACAAACACTGATTATTTTTTTTTCCCCTCTAACTTTGCTACCAACACCCCCAGGGCAGTCCCCACCACCTGGGCCACTGCCCATCTGCAACAACACAAAACATCTCCCAAAGGAAAAGGCATCCCACCCAACACAGAAGGAATAAAAGCAGCAATTCCACTTGATCTGCCCATCCCACTCCAGCAGAGCACAGGGCAGGGAGCAGAGTCTGGTCACAGCCACGGATTTGGGGAAAGGAAATCAATAGTTTAGTGTTTATATGTGGTAAAACCAGGGGAAAAAAATCACCCAATAACCAAGGATTGAAGTGATTAATAAAAGGAAAAGCAGGAAATAAAAACCATGGCAAGAGAAAGACGGGAAGAGGGAATCTAAAATCGTTAGTGAGGTGGATCCAATGAAAAATTATAGAGGAAAAAAATCTCAAAACACAAGGATGTTGGTTGTTGTTGTGTGAACTGATTACAGGGAAATGCAGCAGGAGAATTTGGGTGTTAAAGAGTGTTTTGAGAGAGATTAAAAGCGGTTTGGGTTTTATTTTGGCTTTTCAAGTGGAAAAGTACCGAGCTGAAGTTTTCCTGGTTGCGTTTGACCCTCTGGATCTCGGGGGTCAGCGGGGTGGGGGTTCCCCTGCCCAGCTCCTCCTTGTACAACACCTGGGGGGCAACAGGGAGGTCACAACAGGCCAGGACAAATAAACTGCGTCCGATGGAGGGGATTTGGGGAGTTTATGCCCACTAAATGTAGCAGAAAGCAGGAAAAATTAGGAGGGATCGACCAGTTAATAACTGTGATCAATCAAATCCAGAGGAAGGGACAGCTGGGAATGTGCATCCAACTGCTTGGAGGGGCTTCAGCAGGATAATAAAAGGATTAAAGGGAGGGGATTAAGCAAATTGTATTAAAAAAGTGGTTTAAAAAATGCAAAATACCTTAAAGTGCAGGAAAAAAAAATTAATGGACACCAAGCATTGAATGTTATGATTATAGGGAAAATATTTCAAATAGTTCAAAAAAAACAAGTGAATAAAATGTAACAGAGTAATTAAAAAGGTAACAGCGGAAAGGGGAGGGGTTTGTAAGTTAATTAGGATTTTAAAAAAGTCAAAAGATACCGAGCTAAAGTTCTCCTGGTTGCGTTTGACCCTCTCCATCTCGGGGGTGACAGGAACGGGGGTGCCAACCCCCAGCCCCTCCTTGTACAACACCTGGGGCAGCAGGGAAAAGAAAACCAAAGGAGAAAGGGGATAAAAAAAAGGAGAAAGGGAAAAAAAAAAAAAAAAAAGAGAAGGGGAAAAAAAAGAGAAGGGGAAAAAAAAAGAGAAGGGGAAAAAAAAGAGAAGGGGAAAAAAGAGAAGGGAAAAAAAGAGAAGGGAAAAAAAGAGAAGGGGAAAAAAAGAAAGGGGAAAAAAGAGAAGAAAAAAAAAGGAGAAGGAAAAAAGAGAGGAAAAAAGAAAAAAGGAGAAAAGAGAAAAAGAAAAAAGGGAAAAAAGAAAAAAGAAAAAAAAAGGAGAAAGAGGGAAAAAAAAAGGAGAAAGGAAAAAGAGAAGTTAAAAAAAGGAAAAGAGTGAAGAGAGAGAGAAGAGCAATAATTTAATACAGGGAAACGTCAAAGTGTGAAAAATGGTGTTTTTCCAGCCTTGTTCAAAGCCCAGCGAAACACCCTCAGTGAAAACAGGGGGCTGAGGTTCCACTGAGCTTTTTCTTTCCCCTGGGCACAGAAATGTGGGAATTCTCAACTGCCTGGCAACCCTCCTGCAAAGGATTCCCCATCTCAAACAGCAAAATGAGCATAAAGTGCTCCAATTAAACAGGAATACTGAGCAAAACGATGTCTGGGAAGGGTCAGGAGGACAAGTGATCCACATAAATATTCCTCCCTACAGCAATTTTTCCATCTACGTGCAATTATCACCATGTTTTCCTAAGCAGTGAGCTGGGAATGCCACCTGGATTCCTTACAAAGACTGGAGGGTGTAAGAGAGCAGCCACCACAGCAGAAATTCCAACCCAAACCATTCCACGATTCCCTGACCCAGGAAGGGTTAAGGGTTCGTTTTCCACTGCAGAGGTGAGGCTGGAGATACTGGAAGGGTGGGCTCTGTTACTGAGCACAGTGACACCACTCCCACTATTAACAATCCCTTGGGAATTCAAACAAGGCACCGCTCAACTGCTTCAATTTACTGGGGTTAAAATCTCCCTGCTGGGAGAACTCAGTGACAGGTTCAATGAGGGGAAAAGGAAAATATCGGATCCTGACAGGGTTGCAGTGGCTTCACAAGGGAAGGGCTGCTCAGAGTTCCCCCAGGAATGGGAAGGATGGTGTCAGGGAGGAGCTGAAGGGGTGTCAGTGGCACTGGAAGGGGAGGGTGTGGCTCAGTACCGAGCTGATGTTCTCCTGGTTACGCCGCACTCGCTCCATCTCCGGCGTCACCGGGGTGGCCGTGCCCGTCCCCAACCCCTCCTTGTACAACACCTGTGAGGGACAGACAGTGCCCACAGCAACCCCCTGAGCAGGGGCACAGCCACCTCCTCTGCCCCTGCCCTTGTACAACACCTGCCAGGGACAGACGGTGCCCACAGCAACCCCCTCAGCAGGGGCACAGCCACCTCCTCTGCCCCTGCCCTGGCTCATGCTCAGCGTTAGGTCACTGCTGATTCACTTCACACCGGATCCACAGGCCAAGATTAATGAAGAGGCTGATGGGGGATCATTCTGTAAATAGGGGATGGGAGGGGAGAGAAGATAAAGGCTCGAGATGAACACGGGGAGGTAAATTCACTTTGGGCTCTCAGAGGAAACGCAGAGGAAGGTGTGAATCCCCCCAAAAAGCACAAACAGGGGGAGTATCAGAGTTAAGACACTGCCAGGGCAAAGCCAGGACTGCAGCCCTGAGGGAGGAGGAGTGTTAGGGGTTTCCAGGGCGGGATTGCAACAGCAGGGTTGGGATTTGTTGTTGCAATCCCGGGCAGTACCGAGCTAATGTGCTCCTGCGTGCGTTTGACTCGCTCTATCTCGGGGGTCACGGGCGTGGGGGTGCCCGTGCCCAGCTCCTCCTTGTACAACACCTGTGGGACACAACGTAGAAATACGTGACAAAGGGAC
>NW_020956870.1:98626-138040 GCF_003031625.1 Empidonax traillii
AGGGAAAAAAAGAAAAAAAAAGGAGAAAGAGGGAAAAAAAAAGGAGAAAGGAAAAAGAGAAGTTAAAAAAAGGAAAAGAGTGAAGAGAGAGGGAAGAGCAATAATTTAATACAGGGAAACGTCAAAGTGTGAAAAATGGTGTTTTTCCAGCCTTGTTCAAAGCCCAGCGAAAAACCCTCAGTGAAAACAGGGGGCTGAGGTTCCACTGAGCTTTTTCTTTCCCCTGGGCACAGAAATGTGGGAATTCTCAACTGCCTGGCAACCCTCCTGCAAAGGATTCCCCATCTCAAACAGCAAAATGAGCATAAAGTGCTCCAATTAAACAGGAATACTGAGCAAAACGATGGCTGGGAAGGGTCAGGAGGAGAAGTGATCCACATAAATATTCCTCCCTACAGCAATTTTTCCATCTATGTGCAATTATCACCATGTTTTCCTAAGCAGTGAGCTGGGAATGCCACCTGGATTCCTTACAAAGACTGGAGGGTGTAAGAGAGCAGCCAACACAGCAGAAATTCCAACCCAAACCATTCCACGATTCCCTGACCCAGGAAGGGTTAAGGGTTTGTTTTCCACTGCAGAGGTGAGGCTGGAGATGCTGGAAGGGTGGGCTCAGTGACACCACTCCCACTATTAACAATCCCTTGGGAATTCAAACAAGGCACCGCTCAACTGCTTCAATTTACTGGGGTTAAAATCTCCCTGCTGGGAGAACTCAGTAACAGGTTCAATGAGGGGAAAAGGAAAATATCGGATCCTGACAGGGTTGCAGTGGCTTCACAAGGGAAGGGCTGCTCAGAGTTCCATCAGGAATGGGAAGGATGGTGTCAGGGAGGAGCTGAAGGGGTGTCAGTGGCACTGGAAGGGGAGGGTGTGGCTCAGTACCGAGCTGATGTTCTCCTGGTTACGCCGCACTCGCTCCATCTCCGGCGTCACCGGGGTGGCCGTGCCCGTCCCCAACCCCTCCTTGTACAACACCTGTGAGGGACAGACAGTGCCCACAGCAACCCCCTGAGCAGGGGCACAGCCACCTCCTCTGCCCCTGCCCTTGTACAACACCTGCCAGGGACAGACAGTGCCCACAGCAACCCCCTCAGCAGGGGCACAGCCACCTCCTCTGCCCCTGCCCTGGCTCATGCTCAGCGTTAGGTCACTGCTGATTCACTTCACACCGGATCCACAGGCCAAGATTAATGAAGAGGCTGATGGGGGATCATTCTGTAAATAGGGGATGGGAGGGGAGAGAAGATAAAGGCTCGAGATGAACACGGGGAGGTAAATTCACTTTGGGCTCTCAGAGGAAACGCAGAGGAAGGTGTGAATCCCCCCAAAAAGCACAAACAGGGGGAATATCAGAGTTAAGACACTGCCAGGGCAAAGCCAGGACTGCAGCCCTGAGGGAGGAGGAGTGTTAGGGGTTCCAGGGCGGGATTGCAACAGCAGGGTTGGGATTTGTTGTTGCAATCCCGGGCAGTACCGAGCTAATGTGCTCCTGCGTGCGTTTGACTCGCTCTATCTCGGGGGTCACGGGCGTGGGGGTGCCCGTGCCCAGCTCCTCCTTGTACAACACCTGTGGGACACAACGTAGAAATACGTGACAAAGGGACTGACAAATGACAAAATTGCGTTCAGGGCTCTTCTTGCAAGTAGTAAAATGCTTGCACCAAAACGAGGTAAGTGAAAAAAAAAAAAAAACAAAACAACAAAAACAAACAAACCAGCAGCAACTTTCACTGCTTGATTTCACTGAAACGACGACAAAAAAACCCCCACAAAAATAAAGCAATCCCAGCAAGGGAAAATAAAACCATGTGAAAGGTGGGGAAAAAAAATTAAGGAAACAGCTCAGCTGTGCAAAAATGAGCTGGGAAACACGTTGAGTGGTTGCTAAAATCTACACTTGGAAAAGGGAACAGCCAGGTTTTGTTTTCCCTTATTTTGTGACCATAAAGAGGCTCCACTTGGGTTTTTTTCCACCAAGTCCTCCCTAGCTGATCCATTTTTTTCCAGCCTAATTACAACACAACCTGGGTCATTTTTGTCCCTCCTTCAGTGTTTAGGAAAGGCCACAGAATGAATTAATCACAGGCAGTGACTGATCATGATGGAATTCAGGGATTTAAACCCCCTGATGCTCATTTGGGAGGCTCTTCCCAACCATAAAAGCAGGAGGCAGGCCCAGAGGCTGGAGCAGGAGCTGTGGGGGGTGGGAGGGGACACAAATTGGGGGTGGCAGGGGACACAAAGGGGACCTTACCGAACTGATGTGCTTCTGGGTCTCCTTGACGCGCTTCACCTCCGGCAGGTCGGGGATGGGGGTGCCCTTCCCGATGCTCTCCTTGTACTTGATCTGCAAGGCACACACAGCAACGAGGGTTGGCACTGGAGCGCGGAATGGGATGGTTGTGGATGCACAAAGAGAGTTATCCTGAGCTCGTGGATTGAGAGGAGCTCGTGGGCTGCAGCTGGGAAAGGATTCCCGTCACCTTCCCGAGAAACCCGGTACAAGGCAACTTCAGTCGCTGGGAATGACGCTGAAAGGGGTTTGTGAAACCAGCTGGGACCTGATTCCACCTGGCCTTTCTGCCAGTGAAGGGAGAATTTGGGCTGTGCAGGAATCCCTGGTGTTCAGCCGAGGTGGGAGTCGTCACCCCCCACCTCAGCACTCTCTGCATCTCCTGGGCACAGCGAGGGAAAACGCACCTCACAACACACTGAGCACCATCTGCACCAACAAACCCACTGAAATGTTAGGGGTTTAGACCAAAACGACACCAGCATTCCGAAAAAAAAAAGCAGGGAAGAGATTTATGAGCTTGGAGAGGGAAGGGATATGTGGAATTGCTCCGATTTTAGAGCGTTGCAGCTCTTGGTATCAGGTAAAAGCTCGACAAGGGAAGCTGTACCGAGGCTTTTTTTAGGAGCTCTCAGTGACAGGACAACAACAACAAAAAAAAAAAGAAAACAAAACCAACCAAACAGAAAAAAAAACACAAAAACCCATTAAAAAAAAAATCCTAAACAAATAAAACCCTCAAAACAAAAACAAACAAACAAAACGAAACAAAAAATAAAAAAACACCACCAGAAAATTCAGTCTGACCACAGCAAAACACCTTTGAACTGTGAGATGGTCAGACAGTGGAACAGAAGTTGCTTGGAGAGGTTGGGGAATCTTCATCCCGTGGGATACTCAAAACCCAGCTCGTCCAAGCAACCTCCAGATCCTGCTGGAGCAAAAGATGCTCTGAACAGGTCCCTTCCAACCAAAATGATTCTTTGATTCTGTCCAAACAACATTTGGGATGAGGTTAAAATGCTGGCAAGAGCTCTCGTGGTTTAGAAACGGGTTGTAAGTAAGAATCTGAGTGTTAATCATTAGAAAGGTGACTGTTAAAGTAAAAAGGAGAGGCAAAAACTTGAATAAAGTCACCCCTAACTGGGTGGGGTTATTGCCAAACCACTGTTAGCAACACGAGAAGAAAAAGAAAAAATAGAAAAAGAAATATTATTTCAAGAGGAATTAGCAGTGGTAGAGGATTAAAAATCAATGCTTTTGTACCGAGCTGATATTATCCTGGGTTTGTTTAACTCTCTGCATCTCTGGTGTCTTTTCAATAGTGGTTCCAGTTCCAATGTCTTCTTTATACAAAATCTTAACGTTTAGAATGAAGACAACAAGGTTAAGCATCCAAAACACAACATTCTTGCTCCTAGCGGGGGAGCTGGGACACAAAGGATCAGCTCCAGGCACTGCCTGAAGTCTGTGCACCATTTGGGGGAAAAAAAAAAAAAGGGGCTGCTCATTTATATTTGATGCACTTTAAATAGAATATCAATGATATAATAAATCAAATATATTTCAGTGGGACACCTGAGAAACCTGGGCTCATGGAAGGTGCCCTTCAGGGGGTGGGGCGAGATGGGCTGGAAGGTCCCTTCCAACTCAAACCATTCCCTAATTCCATGATCCAAACACATGTGGGCTACTTTTAGGATGGAATATTGTAATTTGCTCTAATTTGCTATCCACAGATGTTTCCCCCTTTGTTGTGTGCTCCAATAATGGTGCAGACTTGGGGAACTTCACAGCAACATGGACTGGGCAACAAATCAGGCAGACACTGCACGAGGGGCCACAGGACAAAAATGCATTACAGGGTAACAGGACAAAGGCAAAGGAACACTAATTAATTACTAATGAATACTAATTAATTACAGGAGTGACTGTCCAACTGTATCACAGCTATGGGTGGGAAAAAGTGCAATCAGTGCGCTACACAAAAAACAGGAGGTCAAAACACTCCACAAAACCCAGGTAAGTCTACTGAACCTGGAAGAGGTGAGCCAAAAATAGTTATTTTATCCAGCATTAAAGTGGATTTTTGGGGAAAACTGAGGACACAAAGTGGCCCTACCGAGCTGAAGTTCTTCTGGTTCTCTTTCACCCGCAGGATCTCGGGGGTGTCCTGGACAACTGTGACTTTGCCTTTGCTGTTCTGAAGGTCTGACTGGTACTGGAGCTGTTGGGAAAGTTCAGGTAAAATGTCAGATGTCTGACTCTGTGCCATAAACCTTTACTTGCAGAGTTCTCTTTGGAGCTGAGAATAATATTTCAATGATTGTATTTCCATACTCACCGTGCTGAAGTTCTTTTGGTTCTCCCGGACTCGCTGCATTTCTGGGGTGTCAGCCACAGGCACGTAGTGTGACATGCTCTTCTCTGCCTCTTCCTTGTATTTTTTCTGATGGAAAGCCCCAAATACATTAAAACAGAAACCAACAAAAGCAGTGATGAGCTGGCATTAGCTACTGCTGCATAATGCCCATGGTTACGAAGATGTGAGTGCTCCTCTGCCTGCCAGAAACTGAGATTATGACCCCTGTGTAATTAATTCAAAGATTAGCTTATTAAGGAGGGGGAAATTAAGCTGAATCAACGCAGGAAAGAATTAGCTTTGGTATTGCAGAGTATCATACAGCATGAAAACCAATTAATTTGATTATTGACGCGGAATTTCAGAGTAAGACGCCACATCACAGCTCTAGAGAGATTTGCTTCCTGGCGTGTCCTGAAAGGTGTCAGAGGGGGTTATTTAGGTGCCCAAATTAGTACTTGGTGGCCAGTGAACAGTGATTAAGTGGCTTCACTCGAGATACCTGGCTGGAAAGGCTCTTGACCTGCTGGGCATGAATAATCTCGGGAGTGTCAACGACACTGGTGTAGTTGGCTTTCTCCATTTCTGCCAATTGTTTGTATTTGATCTGTCGGGCAAAGCTCAGGTTTAGGCGCCTCAATCATCTCTGCACAACAACTTGCACCGGGTTTGAGCCCAAAGAACTAAGGTTGCCTTTCAGAAGAGCCCCGGGGGGTGGCTCAGGGTGCCCCCCACCCACCTGGCTGGCGATGTCCGTGGCGTTCTTGGCCCGCACAAAGTCCGGGGTCTCCAGAGCCAGCTCTGTCAGGCCCTTTCCTCGGATCTCCAACTCCAAGGCCTTTTTGTACTCTTTCTGCAGAGGAAGACAGGGAACAGCTCATGGCAACGGGAAGGAAACACCTGCAGCGAGTTCAGTTTCAGGAGCACACCTCAGAGCAGGAACACTGCCAAGATCCACTCACAGCCAAATGCACCCACTCAAGGGGGCACTTTGTGGCTCAGACCTGGCTTTGGTCCCCTGACTGATTCAGGCAATGACCTAAATGAGTCCCTGGACTGATGTGACCACTGATCCCAAGCACCTCTTTCCCCCCTGGATTCCTGGCAGTGACTGCAAAGGCACAAAAGAGCTCCCTTTTTGATCCTTCGTCACCCACTCATGTTCATTTTCCCTCCCTGCTCGGGAGTTTCCAGGGAATGACAAAGTTCACTCCTCCCTCAGTGGGAAGGGAGGTTTGGATGGGATATTGGGAAGGAATTGCTGGCTGGGAGGGTGGGCAGGCCCTGGCACAGGTTGGGCAGAGAAGCTGTGGCTGCCCCTGGATCCCTGGGAATGTCCAAGGCCAGGTTGGACGGGGCTTGGAGCTGATCTGGAGGAACTTCTTCCTTTCCATGACACCTGGAGGACGTTCCATCCACTCAGGAATTTTCCAAAGAGCCCTGACATACCTCATTGAGGATTTGAGTTGCATTCTTGGCTCTCAGCATGTCTGGAGTCTCCTCCAGGGCTGTCAGTCCTTTCCCCTTGACACCTTCCTCCAGATCCTTCCTGTACTCTTTCTGTAGGAGATGGGGAAGGAAAAAAAAAACAAACCTGCAAATCCAGGCTAAAGGGAGCTCTGGGCCTTACCATTTAATAACAAATAAATAAATAATGATTAAAAAAATAAATAATAATAATAATAATAATAACAATTAAAAGAATTAAAATAAAAAGAATCACGAAAGCTCCAAAAGAGAAAAAAAAAAAAAAAGGGGCTCTGGAAAACAGGAAAGAATATTGTCGAGGGTTATAGAGGAACTGATACAACAGAATACAGGGATTATTGCTGGAGATGAATTTCCAAGGCACACAGACATGGACCAGTAGGATGAGGACAGTCAGAGCAGCAGGAAACAGGAATAGGAGAAGAAAGGGTGCTGGGAATCTCAGTGGGATTGCTGGGGAGGGCAGAGGGAAGGAGCACAGAGTTGCTGGTACCTCACTGGCTATTTTGGTGGCATATTTGACGTGTAGGAGGGATGGTGTGACCTCCAGGCCAGCCAGGTTCCTGCCCTTCATGGACTCCTCAAAGTCCTTCTTGTATTCTTTCTGATGAGAGAAAGAAAGGGAAAAAAAAAAGCAAAATAGCAAATGTTTATCCCAATTTTTAATGATGTGAAAAACCACTGGGAGGATGGAAAAGGGATTGGTATTAAAGGCACTATTTGAGGGCACCTAAAGCAATAAATCCTATTTTCACTGATGGTTAAGAAAGAGCTCATTGCTTTTCAATGGAAATATGACCAGGTCCTGCCTTTATTTTTTTTTTAATTTTTCTAATTATTTGTCTGTGCAGAGAAACTGTTTTAAAGGAATCACTCCCAACACAATAACTTACATGGCCCTATAAAGGTGTTTTTCAGCATGTCCAAGCCCCCATCTGTGCCAGAACAAGATTATACCTCAAATAAACCAACAAAACTGCTGAGGGAAATCAAGTGACAGGTCTGGGACACACAGGGAATAAAGGGCTTCCTCAGAAATGGAGTTTTCAGGTGAAAAAGTTTAAGGGAGACACATTTCACGCTACATTTCTCACTCAAAGACTACTTTAAGCTTCATTTACTGACAGCTTCTTGCTGAAAAACCAACAGATAAAAACCACTTTCCTGTGGCACGGGAAAGGTTCAGGAATTTTCAGGGTGGCATTTCATAACCAGGGTAAAGAAATATGATATAACTATCATTTTCCAGCCTCTCAGCATGCACAGGACGCAGATATAACTGCCTATTAAATATCTAATTAAGTTTAGCTATAAAATATAAATTTTAGGGTGGTTTTTTGACCATCAGTATTGATTTTGATTGTACCTCGCTCTGCATCAGCTGGGACTCCTTTGCTGTGAGGTATGTGGGAGTCTCAAAGTCCAACATGGGTTTTCCCTTTTCCTTCTCATACTTTTCCCTGTATTTCACCTGAGGAGAAAAGACAAAAAAGTCACCCTCCTAAATAACCCAATTCATTGACTGATATCTGCTCACTGACAACAGTTCTGTGGTTAAAAAAAATCAATGTTTAATACTATTTACCTTCCTGAAAATTCCATTACTGACCATCAAACGTCAACTTTGGTGCCCAGGAAGGAAAATGTCCACCAAGATGAAGATATTCTTCCTATAAATTACATTACCCAGCCTTTAGGGCACCAACTGTTGACAGTTCAATGAGTGACTTCAAATTTAACTTGAACCTGATTACAACCATTTTCTCACAGTCCTTTGCTCTGTGGCCTTTTGGCTCTTCCACGCCTTGAAAATCCCTGGAAGTGTCCAAGGCCAGGCTGGAGCAAGCTGGGATAGGGGAAGGGGGTGGGACTGGATGGGATTTAAAGTCCCTTCCAACCCAAAAAATCCTGGAATTCCATTCCATGCCATAACCTTTGTGTCCCACCAGCAATTTTCCTCCTGCTCTACAGCCAATAAAAACTTGGGATAGAGAGGATTAGAGACCAAATCAGAGCATGAATTTCTCTGGAATGATTCACCATTTTATTCCAGAGGGGAAAAACAACAGACAGATTTAACAGTTGGGTTAAAACAACTTTGGATGCAGGAAAAGAATGGCAGAGTTCTCCTTTCACTGGAATAATTAAAGCAGTTGAACCTACACTGAGAACATCAACCCTGATTCCTTCACTTTCCAGTTTTCCTGTGATTTCCAGGTCGTTTTTCTACAGGAAAATCCCCCTGATAAATGTGTAAAAAATCCACGTACAGCAGGGTGAGGAACTGAGATTGACTGTGGAATGAAGGTATCTTTTTTATCCGTATATTTTATTTATTAACTTGCAAATGTGCAGATATTTCTCACTGGGCAGTGCTGGTGAAGCAGAGAGGGACTGTCAGAGACAGCAGAATTCCCTGGGAGGATTTCAGGGATGGATATTTTTTGGGGATGACGACAAACACACGAGCAACTTACGTGGCTCTGGAGTTCTGATGCCTCCCTGAGATGAACCTGCTCAAGGTTATCTGGCACCACATGGTAGTGACCCTTACTCTTCTCATATTGCTTCTTGTACTGGTACTGAAGGGAAGGTGTCAAAAATCATCTCAATAATAAAAAAAAAAGCCCTCAGGAAATTTACTTCTCAGGCCCAATCAAAGCAGCACTTCAAATGGAACATCGAAGAGGAATTATTAGAAATACAAGAAGCAAAACAAAAAAGCAAGAAGTTTAGAAGTGATTTTTGGAAATTGGGAGTTAAAGGCGTGGGTTATTTTTTTTTGTTTTGTTTTGTTTTTGTCAAAACCATTAAAAAAAAAAAAAAAAAGAAAAAGGAAAGAGAAAACACAGCAGATACAAGAAAAGGCTGTACCAAGATACAATGGTTTTTTGCCTTTTCTCAGTAAAATTCTCAATTGTTTTGTTAGGCATAATTATGGAGGTTTATAATAGGGATGTTAAACAAACATGAAAAGATAAAAAAAAAAACCAGAAAAAATTAAAGAATTTAAATATATTAATCAATAAAGAAAAAAAAAAAGGCATTTGTTAGTGTGGTGCAACCAGTTAAAATGGGATAAAGAATCAATCCACTAAAAATTATCAGGGGATTTCAAAGATTTCCCTTCCCAAAGTGGTGAAGCCGCTGGTTAACGAGGAACTCAGAATTAGGAAGAGGAGGAAGAGATCACTACCAGGTGATGGCCCTGGCCACAACACAGGGAGGAGCTGTTACAGGAGGGGTTAGCAGAGAGAATTGCAGGTGGAATTGGGAATGGAGGGCGAGTGGATGATCTTACAGCACTGGCGAGCTGGCTCGTGCTCAGCACGTGGTTCATCAGCAGCGACTGCGACATGTCCGTCACCGGCTTGTGGAGCTTCTTCAGGTCAGCTTTGTACTTCACCTGTGGGCCAGGGGGCACAAACCACCTCAGGAAACCGGGCTGATGGATGTTTTAGTGACACCCAGCAGGTTTTTGGGGACAGAAACCCGACCTTTCCCCCCTCAGGGCACGGCGCAACCCCCGTACCTCGCTGGCCATGTTGTGGGCGTCCTTCATGGTCTTGTAGATTTTGGCCTCCTTCAGATCATATTTGGGCTTCTTGCCCAACTCTTTGGAAAAGTTCTCCTTGTATTTCACCTACAAAGGGAAACAACCAGGGGGTTAGAGCTGCTCTGGAGCACCTGCTCGTTCGGTGCAGATGGCAAAGAGGCTCTGCTTCATTGGGACCGCTGGGGAGAGGAACAAGGGCAATGACCTGAAGGCACCCACTGGAATAAAGGTTAAATATCAAAGAAAACCTGACACTGAGAGAAAATCTACATCTGCAGTTACAAAACACCACCTGAATCGAAAAACTGCAGCTCCTCAGTGGGAAAATTGAAGATGTGAGAGAATTGTGGTGCCAAAATACAGCCAAACTCCCTCCCTGGGGCAGGGGGAGTTTTTCATTTGATGGGAAATGGGTGCTGATTAAAAGTATTTCACCAAGAGGTAAAAAGAGAGGTGTAATAAGAGTACAAAATAAAATAATTATATATATATCTCAAATATATATGATATTTTATACATAATAAGATACAATGTAAGAGGATATAATATAATATAAGGATATATAAGAGTGTTTAAAAGAACTTTTTACATATTTCTTGGAGAAATAAGAGCTTTAGAAGACAGAAGAGCACTGAAGATGTCAATACATCAAATACTTTTTGATGTTATTATACAAACACTGCGTTCTGGCTGAGTAAGAGATGAATGGCATTAATGGTCACAAACAGGACAGGGACACAATTAATTACCAGGAATTAGATTATACAAAAGGTTTAGCAACACTTCCAAACCACGGCAGCAGCAGCCAGGCAATGAGAGCCATAATAATCCAGCAGATCCAGGCTGGAAGCAGAGAAATGTTGACAGGAATGGCAATTTTTTAACCTCAAAAAATGCAGAATTGAAAGCAAGGCACGACAGACAGACAAAATCCAACTGAAAAAAAAAAACGAGTGGATAACCAAACAGGACATAAAGCTTTACAAATAAGAAGTTTATGAGAAGAGATGCCCAAGAGAAAAGAAAACAAAGATATTCCAGTCATTCTTTGCTCCCTCACTGAACCAAAACAAATCTCAGCTAAGAATGTTTGAAAAGGACCCAGAGGACTGGTCAGCACTGGGACAAGAGCACGGAAAAGGAGGAGCTCAGCACTGAACGGGAATGAACTTAATTTCTTCTTTTTCTTGTAGTTCAGTGGTTCAGTTTAAGACTCCCTGGCTCTGCTGAAGAGATCCTTGGTTTTCCTGACACTCCAACATGCAACAGTTACGTGCAGCAGACATGGAAAAATCAAAATCCCTCCTTTTTTTCCCTTGAAAATACGTGTGTGACACTGAAATGGCACAGACCCCCTGCTGCCACTTCAACATCTGCAATCCAGGCTCATTGTTTGATTTTTATTTTGCAAAGGTTTTGAGGTGGAAAGAAGGAGAAGAAATGCCCTCCAAGCCCTCCCAGGCTCTGGGATTGATTCAGTCACACACTACTTTTCCACTAGGAAATTCCAGCATACTGCAAACAGGCTGGTTACATTTTATAAATAAATTAAAATTTAAAATTTAAATAAAGTTTAAATGAAGTTTTAGTAGGAGTTTGAATAGTTAAAATGAGGTTCTAATGACTGTTCACTGAAAATCTCCAGCACCATCATTCAGGTTTGTCACACACATATATTTCCTTTTTTTTGTGCACACTTTCAGAAAATAACACCTCGAGTTTTAGGGTGAAAAAGCTGAGTTTTCCCATTCCAAGTGTGCATCAGCAACTTCCATTAAGAACCCTGGAGCTCCAAAGCCATTTGGAAGGGCACAGTAAGGTTTCCACAGGGTGGTGGTGCTTCAGAACTCGCAAGATGACAGGCAAGCAAGAGACACCTGCACAACAGGTGTCACTTAAATAAAATTATCTTACATGGCTACTGAGCAGATTGGCTTTCTTAAAGGTTCTCATCCAGGGGGTGTCGTAGGACGCAGCTCCGTGGCCCCTCAGGTGCTGTTTGAGATACTCAGCCTGCAATCAGCAGCGAGAAAGCAACGTCAGAGAGGCAAAGACTCCAGCATGGAAGCAGGAATGGGGGAGAAGGAGCCAAGATCTGAGGGGCTGGCAAGAGATTGTTGGGAAGACACGGAGGAGAAAGTGGTGAAAGGAACCCAGTGCTGGTTCAAAGGGTGGGGAGTGAGAGTTGGGTCAAAGGGTGGTTCTTGCAAAGGCAGAAGAGCTGAAAAAAGAACGTGGCAAACACTTCAGCTTTAGCATTTAAAAAAAAATAAAAATCTTCTCACAACACCATTTTCAGAGGATTTTAAATACCTCCATTAATGACATTCAGTAAATCACTAGAACAAAGAAATACCTTGTGCCGGTATTTAATTTTTACTTCATTTTTTCCCTTTCCCCCTGATCTAGACATAATTTCAGCTACAATAGCGACATTCATATTGTGACATTAATATTTTGTCTCATTTCTTTCATTGCTGCAGAGTTTCCCCCCACTTTTTAACTCCTCCTTACCTGGCTGGTGAGTTTGGACACCTCCTTGGCCAGTTCGATGTCAGGACGTCCCAGCATGGTCACCCCCACACCAGCTGCTCCCCTCTTCTTGTACTCGATCTAAGAGAGCAAATACAGAGAGATTCCCTCCCAGTTAATCTACTGACACTGGTTTAGTGGGAAAATTAATGGCTAAGAGTTATAGAGAAGACTGAAAAGCCACTTACGTTGCTGATTAACTTGGCAGCCTGAGTTGCTTTCTTAATATCAGGTCGGTCTGCTATCGGTGTGTAGTGGAGCTTTGACTTGGCATCCTTCTTGTATTCAATCTAATCCATGAAAACAGGCAAAGGAAAGGAAATTCCCGAGGATTACCCACAAGGAATACACCAGGGAAGGACACAGCAAGGTTGCTGAGAAAGTGCATGGGCTTATTTTTGGAATAATTTCACAAGGAAGGGATTTGGGAATTTATTTTTTTGTAAGTTTTCTACAAATGAAGACATAAATATTGGAAATTCTGTCTGTATTTGAAAGGATGAAAAAATTATTAGATGTGATTTGCACCAGGTTATTTTAAATCCTACCCTGTGATTAAGTACAAATCTTTTATCTCAGTGCAATTTTGTATTTGTAAATATTGGTACTTTAATCTTTCAGGTAAGAGTAAGGTTAAAAATCATTCAGATAAAAGGAAAGTAAAATCTTTCAAAATTACACCTAAACATGAAGGTTAAGAGGAAATTCAGAAATACAGAAACTCGAGTTTTGATTGAATTTGCTTATCAAACCTACTTAATTAACGGAAAGAAAAGGCAAACTCACTGTACTCTGGTTTTTGGCAACTTCCATGGCATGTTTCACTTCGGGAGGCTCCAGCATGACAGAATAATTAGATTTGCCTTTCTCCTTCACAAACTTCTTCTTGTAGTTCGTCTGTCAAGAGCAAGAAAGGGCCGTGTGTGATTCGGGAACGACCCGGGGCGGGAAACGACACTAAAACCTGGAAATAACCCCCCTGAAACGGGATCAGGTGGAGTCTCCTCGTTCCCAAAAGGTTGAGATGAAAGAGCTGGTTGTTTGGAGGTGCTGCTGGGAGCCTGAGCTCACCTCACTGACGTTCTTGGTCACCTCCTTGACGTGGGCCGTGTCCCGCGTCTCGGGCAGCGTCGTGAACGAGCCGTGGGGCAGCTGCTTCTTGCTGTGCTCTTTGTACTTGTTCTGAAAGCACAGCATCAAAAGAGGTGAAACACCAGCAATTCAGGGATGAAATTAAATTGAAAGGAGCAAAAAAACTGCTGGTGGTTTACCTCAGAGACCAGGGAGCTGACATTCTTGGCCAGCAGGATCTGAGGGGTGTCTGGGACCGCGTGGTACGTTCCCCGGGCTTTGTTGTGCTTCTCTTTGTATTTTATCTACCAGGAGGGAAAGATCTCATTTGAAGCCATGTTTACCTTGTCTTGTGGCAGATTAAGAAGTAATTATTATAGTTGGGTCTGCTTGCTAGTGCAAACCTTGGCAGAAAATCCCACATTTTAATACATTCCCAAATAAATTCATTTTAGTCTATATATTCCTAGAGCTCTCACTAGGAATTTTATGGGCATAGTGAACATTAATATATTGATAGTAATTATTAAAGACACTTTGTGTCATGCACAATTTACAGCTGCAGCTTTTTTTGTTGTTTTCTCCATTTCAATACCAGGAATGCAGAGATACCTGGGAGGAAGGTCTGGGGTGTTCAGGCAACGTTAACTTTGGATATTAATTTATTATTGTGTGGCATTTACAAGACCAAATCTGTTCAGATTTTGTGGATTTGCTAATGAAATAAGCAAGTCAGTTCAAATAATGGAGTGAGACTGAGAACAACTGTTCCAAGCTTCACTCTTATTCCAACCATATTCCCAATAAAACTGTTAATGTTATAAATAAAGTTCTAATAAAGGACTTCACTTACTTAGAGAGGAAAAGTGAGTTCAGTACTTACATCACTGGCTAAAATGGCATTATTTAAGGCCAACACCGTGTTTTTATCATCAGTGACAGAGATTTTGCATCCCTTCAGGAACTCCCGGTCCAGTTTGTATTCATACTGCAGGGAATAAAAAAAATAGGGATAAGAGAAGAGAGTCTCAGATCTTCTCTGATTTGTTTCACATATTCTGGATGTGAGAGATGTGGGAAAAGGGAGTATTTGGTTTGTTCTGACTTCCTTACATCACTCTGCTGCAGAGATGACTTGGCTGCCTGCACGAAGTCAGGCCTGTCAGCAATCAAGTGCCAGTGAGCCTTGGCTGCTTCGTATTTCTTCTTATAATCCAGCTGTTTGCAGGGGAAAACAAATGAGAGAGAGTTATCTGGAAGTTGTGAACTTTACACGTGGCACAGAGAGGGAAATTCCCTTTGGTCTGTCCCAAAAAAAGAGAGCAGAGGGAAGAAAGAGCAGCTCAGTCAGACCGGGACTTTCCTCTGCCTCGTGCAGAGTATTTATCCCAGTTTTCCCACTCTCAGGTGGAAAATGGAATGTGAAGGGCTGAAGTGACGCCCTGACTTTGAGGAAGGTGGGAGCTTTCAGGTCCTTCCTGCTGAAATGGGTGTTGGGCCACCAAACCCAGCAAACACGGGAAAGCTTCCCACGAAGAGCTCGCTTTGTCTGCAAGGGCATCCCAGGGAATCCCTGGGAATTCCTGGGGCAGTTGTGTGTCTGTCAGGAAACAGGACAACCAAAAGAACAGCAGATTGGTGACACACAAGCACCTCCTCAAGGGAAAACTCGCAAGAGGGAGAATTTCAGCACCAAATAAATTAAAATACACTTAAGGCGAGCGGGGTAAGAATTAGAAGTGGCGCCCACGCTGAGAAAACTCGGTGGAACTGAAAATGGAACTGATGGCCTCTCCTGCCAGCCTAAAACACCCTGCATAATGAAATTAAAAGCTGAATTTCAGTGAACTCACGTTGCTGTTGAGCTTGTAAGCGTGTCTGGGAGTCTTGATGTGAACAGAATCTGCCACGACGTTGCAGCGAGATTTGCTCCTCTCGTACATTTCTTTGTATTTCAGCTGCACAAACACCAAAAAACCAAATATTACAAAGGTAACAATCAACAGCAACAAGAAGAGCCTCCAAATGGGAGGAATAGAACGGGGAAATTCCTCCTGTCAAGATAAAAATCTCAACAGAAGAAATGACTGGACGTGGTTAAAAGAAATGCTTTAAATAAACTTGTTTTCTGAGAGCATTCAGTGCTTCCTGAAAACTCCTTGATGGAACCTCAGCATTCAATTTAGAGCTTAAAAAATGTACTTTAATTCTCAGATCACTTTGGAACATCTCTGTCTCCCAGTGATCCCATTAGGATCTAGGTAATATGGTTATTTTTCCCTCCTAGATTTACTAATTCTGTAGATAATCCACAGAGCACCTGAATGACAGTCAGGCTAATTATTCTGACAGTGCTATACTGAGTTACAACAGTGTTAAAATCCTCATTTTATTTAGGGATATCTAAGGAACAACACAAAGGTCAGTGAGAAAGCCTCAGGTAGAAGGAGGAATTAGGACCAAGACTCCTAAATCCTGTATATTATTCTATCTACTCCATCTTCCTTTCCCTCTTCTTTCTAGTCTTTCCCTGCCCCAGAATCAAAACATATATTTATTTTAGACCACAATATACACCTTTCAGATTCACAATACCCAGGGAAGAAATTGATAAACATGGTAAAGTATTAAATACTTTTTTCAGGGCTCAAAAAAAGCCACTAGGGGAAGAAAACCCAGCATGAAACTCCCCAATTCATGATTTAGAGATCAGCTGCAGCTCATGGCTTTTATTGCTAGAAAAATGTAAATTATTAGTAAAGTGTATAATTACACCCAAAAAAAAAAAGTTTCAAGAGTTCCAGAAGAATGTTGCATAAAACACTTCCTGAAAAACTGTGGTTTTTATAAAGCATTAAATGAAAATAGAGTTTAACGGGCAAAAAAAACCAGAATAGGTGCTAAGAAAAAAGTGATTTTTTTTTTCTGAGTGTTCCATCTGAGTTAAAAACGTTGGCTCTCCAGGTAAATAGTGAATTCTGCGTGATTTTGACCCCCCAGGCAGGGGTGATTGACTCACATCACTGATCCTGTCCTTGACCTTGCGCACGTGGAGCAGCATGGGCGTGTCCTGGATGGTGGTGTAGCCCTTGGGCTTGGCCTTGTTGTACTCCAGCTTGTAAATGATCTGCAAGGACACGTCGGGAGGGGAGGTGAGAATTCCCCGGGGGTGGTGATGATCCCACCCCAAAGGCTGGGAATTGGGATGAGGAGGATGCTCCCCAAGCACACTCACATCGCTGATCTGTTTGTTGACTTTGCTGGTCCTCAGGTACTCGGGGGTGTCCACCACGGTGGTGTACTTGTCCTTCTTCTTCTCGTAGTCCTTTTTGTACTGAATCTGGTGGTGGGGAAAAGATTGGAAATGAGCACCCAGACCAGGAGAAAAGCCCTTGGAGAGATGTGACTTTGTACACAAACAGAACACTGCCAAACCCTCCCACAGAGCCCCAGAGAGCTGAACGTGCACCTGAGCTGAGCTTTGCAAAGCCCTTCTGTGCCCAAGAGGCTGCTGAGCAATGACTTTATCTGATTAACTTGATGCATTTATCTCCAGAGCTGAGCTAAAGAATCGATCTTGGCACTTCAGTGACTTTTATATTCCCTAACTGGACAACATTTCATTTTTAAATATCCCCCATATTTGGCCCAAGGTTGGACTTGATGATCTTGGGGGTCTTTTCCAGCCTTAATGATTTTATAACTAAATTGAGGAGAAACGTAAAACATCTTAAACAACCAAAGATTAAAACATCCAGCACATATACCCTAATGCCAGGATATTTTAAAGGCTTTGGCAGCAGCATTTGTGTCTTGATAACTTTTTTCTTGCCCTACTGAGGATTCTAAACCTGTTTTCACAGAGTTCAGGCTGCTCACCAAGAGTTTGGATTCATTGCAGGCATCTCGAGGGCAGCTGGAAGGGCTTTGAAAACACCTTTAACCCCCCCCTTTTTAACCTCCCCTTTTTAAAACAGAACTTTCACAGCAGCAGAAAACAAAGCCATGCTTTTGAAACGGGACCAGGACAGACAAAATGAAAAAAAAAAACAAACTGATGAACAAATGATCACCGGGAACATGAAGTGAACATGCAGTCAGACACTGGCTTTTTTAATTCAAAATTACCTGCAAGGAGTTTTTAATGAGATAACAGAAATCCACAGAAAAACAGAATAAAAATGCCTAGTGAAGACCTTCAGTAATTTAATACTGAAGAATATTAGCTGTGCTCATAGTAAAGAATAACACCCTTCTTCCTCTCATGTAATTGTTTTCTACTGTTGCATTTCCAGTTTATAACTTATTTATGATTAATTTATTATTACCAATTTCCACTTTATAATTTATATAGTATTTATTAATATTTTATGATTATTAATTCCAAATTTTATTGTTTATATAATGACCAGGAATGATTTTTACCATTAAAAGGAGTAAGGTCACTCACTGCCAGCAGCTGTGATTTCAGAGCACAAATAACTCTGTTCTCTATCTGACACCATTCCAGGCAGGGTGGGAATAAGTGTTATAATCTACTTTTAATTATTTCATCATTAATTCCATAATTAAGGAGCTCATGTTACGGAAGGTGGGCAGTCCAGGAAATGGTGGCAGAATGAAAACTGGGTTAAGGAAATATTAACATATAACATCTGAAAGGTGGGGGAAATTGCTATTTATGTAAATATGTGAAATACAGAACAATTATTTATAATGAAGGGAGAAAATGGAGACAAGATCAGCCTGAGCTGAGTGCCCCAGTGCCAGCAAATCTGATATTGTGGTCTCAAAACTCTTTGATCACTGCCAGCATAAAGCACACCAGCAAATCCTTGGGGGCTGAAATCTGTAGGAAAGCAGGGAATATTAGAAGTCCAAGCAGCGAAATGGTATCTAAATGTGTCCTAGAGCAGCTCTTCACATTACCTGGCTCCACAAGTAAGTGTTGTAGAGAGCTGTCAGCATATCTGGCCTCAGAATTTCATTACATCCGTGTTGCAGGAGCATCTTGGCAAAGGATTTATAGCTTTTCTGTTCATGCAAAACGGCAACCAAGGACAAGAGAGACTCATGAACACCAGGAACAAGGACACAGCTCTAGATCCCAGACACTTGGAGAGTGGAGAGATGTAGGCAAAGGTACTGTATGTATTCATTGGCATGTGCATCCAACTCACATCTGCAGGGTTTGCAGTGTCGGGGGGCAGAGACCGCAAACATAAATATTATAGATAAATATTTATAGATAAATAAAGGAATGTATTTGGATTAAGTATATGAAAATATTTCCTTCCCTATCTGCAGAGGGAAGGAAATATATTCATATTTTTATAGGGAAGGAAATTGTGAATTTTTGAGGGGCAGAGGAGGGGAAATTGAAGCTGAAGGTGAGAGCACTCAAAAGGCAAAGATGGCATTGCTGCTCATCCAGGGAGGAGAAGATTATCTTGGTAAAGGCCATGAAAGAGAAATGCCTGATAAATCAAGGCCTTTTTTAAAGCTCTTGGAGAGGGCTCAGGTGGTGCTGTGAGCCGATGCACAGCAATGAAGGTACATAAAGCACAGACCAGCTCACACAAAAAGTGCCAGTTCTTTTTGGGTGGCAGAACGAAGATGACTGATGGACCAAATGAGCAGGGCAGCATCCCAGGTGATGCTGCTGGTGTGCAGGTGTCACACAGGCCTGGGGCTGCCCCAGTGCTCCCACAGTACCTGACTGCTCAGCCTGGAGCCCCACTTGGCCAGGAGGTTCCTGGGATCATCCACAACAACGCTGTACCTATCTTTGAGCTTCTCATAGGCAGCCCTATATAATTTCTGCTCAGCAGAGGTCACAGAGCGTGACAGGGGAGTGAAAACACAGAGAGGTCATTGTTCTAACCACTGGCACCTCTGCACAGGGATCACTGCAGCCTAGGGGGAGGTGGTGGCCAAAGGAGAAAAACACGTTCAAAACAAGGAGTATTCCCAAAGGTTGACCCTGGAAAGCCTAAAGCACAGTTTAAGGGTGTCTGTGTACCCCTGCCACCCCAACAAGCTCATTTCATCACTGACTTTCTTCATGAAAAAATAACAGCAGAACTCTAGCACAGATTCTTGAGCTGAGGATAAAAAGAGCACAGTGAGACGTGGGGGTAAAATACAATATTTTTTTAGCATTTTGTAAGTAAAATCTATAATCCCTTATTAAAAACTTATCACTTAATAACAGAAGACACTCAGGCAAGTTCACTCCATGGAGCCCCATGGCTAAAATGTTACTCATTTATGCTTCTGATATTAAATTTTCCCTTATTTGCTCTACTGAAAAAAGAACTGAATACTGACAATCATCCATAAGAAATTGTGGTTCATTTTTTATCAAATTGAGTATAAAATTATAGATAGCAATGGAGCTGGAGTTGTACTTGTTGTGAACAGTTTTTCTTACCTAAAAAGGTAAAACTATAATACATCAACTGACAGGTAAATAATTTATTGTAACAGCTGGTGAAAAATAATGAAATACCAAAATAGGAATCGAAACATCTGCTTCTTCAATGGAAAAGCATCAGAGCTGGGTGTGATATTCCAACAGACTGGAATCACCCAGAACATGGGGTGGAGAGAACTAATCCTACAAATTCCAGAGGTGATTTTAACCTTAAACCCCGAGGGGCTTCATTAACCCCCTGTACTACAAGGTGTGTCTATTGTTTCTTTGGCACTAGAGGAGAAAGATCAGATAAAAGTGAGTAGCAAAGTGGAAAAAATTCAAGGCAAAACATCTGGAATGAAACAAGACATAAGACTGCCTTCCTCCCACTGTTTTTTTTCCAGTGCTTTAGGAAAGCAATTGGATTTCTCTCTATGCCCTTCTCAGGTGGAAATCACCAGTGTCACCCCCACAGGCAGCATTATTTAGGTTATCATTTCTTTCCCAGTCAGCAAAGGAGAAGTTCCTTTGCACTGAGACAAATTAATGGGACGGGGGTGGTGATTTCACTTTCCAGGTTCTGTAAACCTGATAGTCAGGCAGGAAGAACAACCTCGATTTGAGCCTGATCTTAGGGCATCTTTAGGCCTGAATATGAGGCAGATCAACTTTAACTCTGGATTTACAGATTTTACTGCTGGAGTAGGAGGCTCCAGAGGAGCCTTCAGCACTCACCCCATCCATCAGCTGAGTTGCATATCTGAAATGCTCGTTGCTTGGAGAGTCAGCCACGTACTTGAACTGGGACTTGGTCTTCTCAAACGACTCCTTGTACTTGCACTGCAGAAAACCAGAGCCAAACACACACAAAAAGAAATCCCCATTTTAATCCAAAGAAGGGCCAGGCAATGAAAATGTGATTTTAGAGACAAACCCTGGTAGAATTCTTGAAGAGGTGTGTTTAAGTTTTGGTTGTAAACGTACAGCAAACGTGCAGCAAATGTCAACAAGTCACTCAGCAGCATCTCAGAGTGTTTTACTCACCCCACTGTAGAGCACTTTGTTCTGTTCTGCCAGGACAAAAGCTGGGGTATCCCATGCGTAGCAGCCAGTGCCCCTGAGCCATGCCAAGTCTTCCTTGTATTTAACCTTCGGAAAAGAAGTAAAAGGATGCAGGTTTAAGGAGATTAGCAGTGCTGAAAGGACACCTCAAGGTGTGGCACATAATTACGTCCGTTGTTCCATGATACAATAAATCAGTTACTCATGATTTGTGGATGGACTCAGGTTACTCACAAACCTAATCTGTCATTGACTGCTGGAGTCGCTGTGTGAATTGAAAATATTTATTCTTGCACAATTAAAGGGACATTGTATAATTAGAGATATGTACGATTGCAGGTCGTTAACAGACAAATGCAACCGGAATGAATCAGGATTGCTCTGTTAATTTGAAAAGCTGCAATTTTAGCCATTGCAATCACTCTGTCATTCCATAGATCTACCAGGAGGGAGTGTAAATCCCTTCCAAAATTTCACCTGCCTTCCCTCTCTTTAGAAAGAAGGCTTTGGTTTCACTTTAGAAACCGACTTTTAACATTTGCAGGACCCCTCTGCACTCACATCACTGATGGCATCCGTGACCAGGCGATGATGGAAATGCTCTGGACGGTCTGGGATTGATCTCCAGATTCCCAGCTGGCTCATGTAATTCTCCTTATATTTGATCTACAGAGAAAACATTGAAGAATGAAGTAAAAACAATTTAAAAGACCACACAGTTTTCATTTGTTTTTCTGAAACATCAGAACCAAGAGGGGAAACGAGATTCACCTTCGTAACAACAAGTGCGACCAAATCTAATATTCCAGGGAAGGAAATAATCTTATTTTTAATAATCATTTCACACATTTCAGTGGAACAACAGGATTATTGTAGGTTATCAAGTGACAGACACTAGCTGGGAATACTGGGAACAGAACTGTTGTACATACACTGCTGATGTCATCGGTGACCTTGCGATGGTAGACGATGTCCAAGGCGTCCTTCACCGTGTGGTACTTGCCCTTGGTGTTCTCAAAGGTCTCTTTGTAGCGCAGCTGGGCACAAAAACGACACAGAACACAACACATTCGTCTGCCAATAACTGTTTCAGGTAAAGTTCCTGACTGCCAGCAGTGCCAGCCAGGGCTGCGTTGCTGTCCAAACCCTCGTGGAAGCCCTGAGGGATTTGAGGGAGCTGCAGTTGCCCACAGTCAGTTGTGATTTGATTGAGATTCTGGTGGAAATCTAAGAGAATTTCACCCTGTTTCACAGGACACGAGTGCCACTTTTGGCATAAAAAGCTGCTTGTCCCTTCTTCCATGTCCTGACCGAGAACAGAGCAGGAAGATGAGCCCAGCCTGTGTGAAAGGCTTTCTCAGAGGAGCAACTGAGATGTGCAGAAGAGCTGGGGTGCTCCTTTAAATTATTTTCAAATCACTTTCAAGGAAGCAGTAAGACTAATTAACCCCTAGAACAAAAGCCCAGCTCAGTACTTGTCCGTTCATATCCTGCTGGTTCTGAAATATGTGGGAAAGATCTCCCAAATGGTGCTCTGTGCACTGCCTTAAATCCCAAATAACTGTTCCATGCTTGAAGGAAAAAATATCAGTTTCACCTTAAAAACCTTCTGTGCAGCAGCTCAGATAATTTTTCCCTCTAATCTACTCTTGAATTAAAAAATGAACACATTCTCAGTGACAGGGCAGTTTACTTCTAACTCAAAAAGAGATGAAAAAAGCTGATAAAAGGCATCCCATCCTGCTCCAGCATCAATCACTTCACTCCAGCCTGCACTGTTTGGAAGCTTGATGTGTAAGCAAATTACTCTATTTTTCCCTTGTTCAGCGCAGTGGGAAACGAAAATAAATTGTAATAATTGAAAAAATATTACAGTGACATCAAGTCAAAACTTAATAACCCCCATAATATCAAGCGGAAATGGCCATGCAAATGGAGTGATCTCGTTCATGACCCACACTGGGGTGCTGACTGATGATTTTCTGGGTGTGGGGGAAGGAATCCACGGGAAGGAAATCCACCAGGGGAGGTGCTCCTGCAGTACTCACATCACTGGCATTCAGGTAGGCCCTCTTGGCTCTGAGCAGGACTGGGGTGTCAGGGACAGGGGTGTATTTGTGCTTCATCTTCTCGTACTGGGTTTTGTACTTTTTCTACGAGACACAGCCAAAGGGAAGAGTTTTTATCTCAGGCTTTGCCAATCTGCAAAACAAGCACTTGGAAACAGGTACCTTATAAAACACAGGAACGCATTTTAAAAGTGGTTTCTTTGACCAGAACTTACAAAGGAAATGTGGAACTTAAGCATAAGAGAGAAAAAAATAAATGTAGGGAAAATGGTCTTGAAATTACTACTAAAATTAGAAATAAAACTTCTAAAGAGTTCAGCATAAGGGTAGCAATTAAAAAAAGCAATATCTTACCTCGCTGATCATGTCCTTGACTTGCCTGGCATGTGTAAAGGCTTGAGTCTGGCCATCAGCATGATGATGGGGCCTCTCTTTTGTGGCAACTTCTACGTACAGGTACTGCAGCAGGGAGAAAATCATTTTAAAAAATATCCACTGCAAGTAAATTCTACTTTATAACTCTGGAAAACCTCTGTAAATTCAGAATATAGACATAACCACACAATTTTCTACATGGATTTGAAGTGGCCTGGAAAGATTTTGCTAAGAGGGACCCCCTGATTATTTTTCCATTAATACAAGTTTTTCACCTGGCTCTGTATTTTTTGTCCTTCCTTGGCTCTTATCAAGTCAGGTGTGTCCAGGATGGAGGTGTATTTTGTCTTCAGCTCGTTGCCTGCAGCTCTGTAAACCAGCTGGAAAAAAAGACAGGCCCAGGAATTATTTCTTCTGTTCTTTTAACAGCTTTGCAATTAAAAGATTTCAGAAAACAAAAACAAAACAAAATAAAACAAACAAGGAGAAGTTAATTATAGGTATGAAATGGTGCAAAAATAACACAGAACTTACTTCACTCAAGTGGGTTTTTAGCTCCTGCACTGCTCTGTATCCAGGAGTGTCCAACACCACGTTGAATTTGGCCCACATCTTCTTTGCAGTACTAGTGTAAATGTAATTAGACTGGAAAGGAAAAGCAGTTTTATTTAGGAAGCTTTTATTATTCCTGGTAGGAAAAGACATTTTACAGTGTAAAGGACATTTTTAGTGTAAGCTGGCAGTGCTCTGAAACAACTAATTGGCTGCCTGGCAAGAAATTCTGTCCCAGGTCTTGGCTCCTTTTCGTGAGCAACGAGTATTTCCCTTCCTGAACGCACAGAAATAAATCAGATGTTGTTACAGGTGGTTCCAGAAGAAAAAACTCTTACCCAAAGCTTTTTGAGGTCACGAGCACGGACCATGTCAGGAGTGTCATAGAGGAAACAACCCAGGCCCTTCAACCACGTCAGGTCCTCTTTGTATTTAATCTGTGAGAGAAAGAAAAACCATCAGTCAGCTCTGGGGAGAATTTCACTGATCAGCCCCTAAACGCAGCGACAGAGCATTTACTGAATCCAGAACAGAATGGAAATGAGAGGAGGCAAATCCCACGTTGGGTATAGAAGATTATAAAAGCTGAGCAGGGGTGACTCACGTCGCTGGTGATGTCCCCGACGTAGCGGCAGTGCAGCACGTGGGGGGTGTAGGGCAGGGAGATCAGGTGGCCCTGCATCTTGAAGAAATCTGACTTGTAGATGAGCTGAAAGACAAAGAGCAAAGCCAGCATTTCACATGTTTGGGCACTGGGCAATCTCAGCTTTCTCTGTGTGTGCTGGTGGGAAGGCACTTACATCACTGACAGCCTCCTGGGTCGCTCGGACCTGCCGGATCTCGGGGGTGTCGGGAGTGGTGTGGATCTTGTCCTTGTTCTTGTGGTACGTTGCCCTGTAGAGCCTCTGTGACAGAAGGGACATGTTAACATGTTTTAAAACATTTTAACACAGGTTAAAACCCTTCAGCACACATTATAACATCAGAACAGCAAAGCAGTTTGGCACAGTGGGAGCACTCCTGACACAAATGTTGTTTTCTACCCAGGCAAAGATTTTCCACAGCTGTTTTCAACAGCAGCACCTTTAATCTTTATAAATTAAATAATAATTCATGGAGAATTTAAGTTCTAACCCTAAATATATGTGACTATGTATTGTTTAATTTTCATCCTATTAAAGCCAATGATCAAAGGAGTGAGTAAATACATACAAAACCTAAAACTATTGAGAGCCAATGTCATACAGATATTAATAATTTCTATTCAACTTTAACCACAGAGCAGTAGATTGGCCAACAAAATTAGGCTGCAATTCCCCTGTATTGATGATTCCTTGCCACTCCTGATGGATATTTATCTAAACTGCTCTTAAAAGCCTTAAAGAACAACTTAATGTCCTGCCACCACTCACAAATACAGCTGAAAGCAAATACATCTATTTACCGTACCTCGTTAACGACTTCATTGACTTTCCTCGCGGTTTCAAAGCCAACATCTTTAGGCCCCAGAGTGTAACCTTTGGCCTTCATGTGTTCATAGGCTTCTTTGTACTTCAGCTAGAAAGTGGGGAAAACAGAGAGAATCTCAATTTGATCAGGGTTCTACCTACACTGCACTTCTGACAGCAATTTGTGCTGCCTGAAGAGCCAGATTTTTAGGGAGAAATAAGTGAGATGGAGCTATATCAGAGTTAAATACCCTTATCAGATGGCCCAAGATTAATAAGATATTACATTTATATTTATATATATATAAATTATATATACAATTAACAATTTTGATAGCAATTGCCCAAGTTGAGAGTCTCTTTTGTGGGACTGTTGATCACCCCCATGGTGTGGAAGGATTGGATCCAGCACTTACGTCACTGCCGATGTACTGGGCGTGTTTTGCGTGCTGGAAGTTGGGAGTGTCCGTGGGAAGGCTGTACCCAGTGGGCAGGGCATTCACACCAGCCCAGCGATACAAATTCTGCAAGAGAAGGGAGAGGGAGTTTGTGACAACTGTGAGGGTAAAATATGAACCCCAGAGACTTCTGGTTCACAACTGGCAAAACTTCCCCTCTCGTCTGCATTAAATGCATCCTTGTAAGTAAGGAAGGATATTTTTCCACTTTCATTTTAGAGCTCTGGCACGTGGTTTAATCTGAAATAAGACATTAACATAGAAAAAATGTGCTTTTTAGCATGAGGAACTCTGTGGGGCCCCCAAAGCTTCCTACTCACCTCACTCTGTATCCTGTTGGCATTGTACGCCCGCTCCAAATCGATGGTTTTGTCAGTAGAAATCATTTTGCCTTTAACATTCTTCACGTAATCCCCACGATACACAGCCTGGGAAGGAGAGAAAAATCCGAGCTGTGGTGCTGCCTCACAGTCTGTGCTGTCTGGATGAAGAAATAAAACCTGGGGGGGAAGTTCTTTGGCTTCAGGCCATTAAGGATTTTAGTGATTGTGTCCACAGCGAGCTGTAGATAATCAGCAGTGATTTATTAAAATTAATTTATTAAAAATACATATTAAAGGACACATTTCTAGCACTTGTGAGGTAGTGGCATATGGAATATTGGGGTGGGAGGTGACACAAACACTTACCTCACTTAAATTCAAGGCACTGAGGATATTCTGGACATAGACAGGGGTGTCTGTGACCACAGTGAAGTCCTTCTTCATCTTTTCTGCCTTAGATTTATACTTAATCTGCAGAGAGAAATGCAAGAGCTTTGACTGGCAAGTCTAGTCACTGGTAATTGAATTTATTGTTATATTTGCTATGTATTTTAACACTGATCTATTCTATTAGAGAACCAACTGAAACAGAAAGTATATTGAAATTATGGCTGGATAGTAGAGAGGGATATATAACATTTTCCAGATGACATCTGGAGGAGAGTAAAGCTACAATGGAATGAAAAAAAAAAACTCCCAAGAAGCAAAATCAGTGTATTCACTCACATCACTGCGGAGATCATAGGCCTGCTTGGCGTGGAGGATTTCTGGGGTGTCCCAAACGAAGCAGCCAATGCCTTTCAGCCAGTTCAGATCATCCTTGTAGATCACCTGAAGTGTCAGAGCAGGGAAAATCAGTAAGAATTCCACTAGGATCTAATCCCTTACTGCTAGTCTGAAACACGAGTGTCAGCTAAGGTTTCTGGTACTTCGACTTTTTTGTTTGAAAAAAACTCAAAACAATTCCTTGTGGCATTTAAATGATGTTTCTTCATTGCTTTAATTTGGCCAATAAATTAAAAATCCAAATATTTTTTATAAAAACTACCTGCATGTCCTACTGGGCACTGATTCACTGACAGATGCCAGGCCTGCTCCTGGGCTGACCAGTGCGTAGGAGCTTCACACAACTGGGAATTTCTCAGACTCCCAAAGTTTCCACACCTTAATCAACCCAATAAAGGACAATTTAGGGATGGCAGAGCTGGTAGAACTGTAACGCCATCACCCAGTGCCTGCAGTGACAACTCTGAAGTTACTGGAATTGCTGCCCAGAGAGGTTGTGGATTCCCCATCTCTGGAATTGTCCTTGGCCAGGTTGGAGCAGCCCGGTCCAGTGGAAGGTGTCCCCGGGAATGGATGGGCTTTAAGGTCCCTTCCAACCCAAACCAGTCTGGGATTCTGCGATTCAACGCAACCCAGCCCCATCTCAACCACGCATTTATTGCCAAAAGGGGGTCCCAGTGGCCACTTCAGAGCTCTCCAACCCAATTTTGGCTGAATCCTTTCCCTCCAGCAGAGCAGCAAGGCCAAGAATCTCTGGCGAGGCGAGCCAGGAGGACGAGCTGTGTGCACTCACGTCGCTGACTTGGTCGGTGACCATGCGGACGTGGGCGTTGACCTGCAGGTCGGGCAGGCAGAGCCACTCGTGCAGGCGGGTGCGATAATCCACCTCGCTGATCTTCTTCTGGGCGTCCTTGGCAGCCACGATGTCCACCATGTCTGGCACGATGTGCACCTTGGCTTTGGTCTTCTCGTAGGCCTCTTTGTACAATCTCTGCGGGGTTAGAGGAGAACATTTACCGTTCTGAGGGTAAACCGGTGGTGAAGTTGAAGAAAATCATCAATATCACTTGGGCTGAGGTTAAAATTTACACCCTGCCTGCTCGAAAAACAATTTGCAGAACTTTATCAAGGGTGATAAAATAAGATTTGGTCAATTTCCATTGTGCTGGAGAGTTAAAAGGAGGCAGGATGTGTGGTTTCACCGTCACACCAAAGTCTGGCTGAGCAAGAAAAGTAACACTGGAGTCAAAAGGTTTAATTTGTAGGTGTATTCCAGAACTTGGCAATTCCACTGCCACATGCACATGGAAATGGGACACCTGGGTCAGTGTGGGTTCTTTGAGTGGCCTCTTCTGAGGTAAGCATGGTTTCAGCAGGAGAACACACCCCCAGAGCCAACACTTACATCAATGTTGAGCTTCCCAACTCTGAGGCACCGTTCCGTGTTGGGATCATCCTCCACCCCCCTGGGGATCGTGTACAGGGCTTTGAACTTGTCATACTCCTCACGGTATTTCACCTGAGCAGGAGCAAAGAAATGCAACAAATAACCGACTCCAACGAGCCAACTGTAATTTAGGAACAAAAGGCATCGGTAACAAAATATTTGGTTGAGTCCAACAAGCAGAGAAAGGCTCTAAAGCACAATCTTGGCTTTCTGTTCTATCCTAAATGGCAAAGGGAGCACAGCACAACCATCATGGTGTAAAAATAACAGCTGACCAGAAGGTTTTACAAGTAAATTGATGTAGAATAAGCATTTATTTATTATCGTTCCAGCTTTTTCATTTAAAGAGATCCATGGAGTGATGTAATAATCCTCAGTTCAGTAAAGCATAAGATGTTCTTCTGTACTTAGTAATGCATTATTTAAAGGTTTTTTTGGCATTTTTCTGACCTGGATGCTCATGAAATTCAGACTAAAAAAAAACTCCAACCAGACATTTCTAAGAGATAGTTTTGATTACTATAAAATGTGACTTTCTTTTTTTTTTTTTCATGACAAAAAGCCACAAAGACCAGTCATCCAAATGATCATCACAGAAAATTACTTATCTACAGACACATATTAGATCTCGATTAAAGAGAGAAAATAAATAAAGTCTTTAAAAAGTTTTTTTTTTTACCTACAGTATAAGCAAGGCAGGAAGGATTTCATTGTTATAACTGGTGATCTGATAAAATATAAAGCACTAAATTCACTTACAGTGCTGGCATTGTGCTTCAGCTCCTTGGCACGTGCCAGGGCTACGGAATCCGAGGGTATGGCATATCCAGTGGCCTTCACTTTATCCCAGGCTTTCCTGTAGAGATTCTAGAGGGAAGCAGAAAGTCTGTGTGAGTGGCAAAATTCTTTTCCTGAGTAATAACCAAGAACCCAGAGAAATCAGCAGAAACTTCAGTAGAAATCAGAAGCCCTTTTGGTTTTATTCAGACCCTGTAACTCTCCTTTAATATCAAGTTTAATCTTGACAGGGCACATAAAGGGTGATAAAATGCTTTCTAACTACTCATATTTGTTCTCCTACGAGGTTTTGATTTTGTTCAGGTGCAATTTTATTCAGGGAATGCATTTACTAGTGCATATATTTTGACAAGGCTAGAATTGCAGTTAAAAAATAAAGCCTCTGCCTGAAATAAAAGATCTTCTCTCCAGTCAGGCGGTGCAGAGGGTTATTTACCACTGGCTTTGGGAAGCTCCTTGTTTGGATATTTATCTTCAAACAAACAAACAAAATGCAAATAGCACCTTAAGAGGCAAAAGGACCTTCAGAAACACTCACATTGCTATAAAGATGCTTCAGATTCTGAACCCTTTCAGAATCCACTGTTTCAGTCACCGTTGTGTACTTGTCCTTGGTTTTATGGAACTCCTCCTTGTATTTCACCTGCAGATGAAAGGCAGATTCAGTTCATTATTTCAGTTCTTGGCAGCAAGAAGGGGAAAAGGCTGAGTGGGAGAAGTTCTCACCTCACTGGCATTGACAGCACTCTGCAGAGCAGTCACATACACAGGGGTGTCTGTGACCACACTGAAGTTCTGGAAGTTCTCCTTTCCTGCAGATGTGTATTTTATCTAAGGGGAAAACAAACAAACAAAATCATTAATGCTGAAAATAACCTGAGGATTCCCTGCCAGCTTCCTTACAAATCAGTTCTGGAGCCTGGGATTACAGCTCAGTTAAGACCAATTCTGAAAGTGAAAGGTCACAAAAAAGAAATACTTAATATAAAGCCAGTCTGAACTAAGGAATAATGAAAACTATACATCACTGATGGGTTTAAGAGCAGAACTAGGAAGGCAGGAGACACTATTTTACCAACAAAAATATCTCCCTGAGGTATCTTGTCCATACAGAAATAAAGAAGTTGTATCTTCTCACTGATAAAAACCACACCCTCCATTCTCCTGAATTTTCTGCTCCTTCAACATCACAAGGGATGTCTCTACAGCCAAAACTCAAAACCTGTATTACTACAGATTTAACAAAATATTTTGGAAGTAACAGAAATTATTTATTTTTGCTCTGGACTAGAACTAGGTGTCAATCCCAGTGAATCATTAAAAAAAAAACAAGTCTTATAAATATTTACCTATTCAAGGCAAACAAACTCACCTGACTCTGGAGGTCATAGGATTTCTTGGCCTGGATGATTTGTGGAGTATCCCACACATAACACCCAAGTCCCTTCAGCCAGTTCAAGTCATCTTTATACACTGCCTGCATGGATGGAAAAAGAACATGAAGTTAGGGAAGAAATCTGCCTTCTGCCTGAAGAAAACTAAGGAGAAAACTGCTGTTATTCCTGCTATTATTCCTGCATTCCCAATTATAATTCACAAGGATCACTGCAGTGATTGGTACTGTGCTACTGAGAATCTAAAGGCACAGTTAGTAATTTAATATTTAAATAGTATGAAAGATATTTGAAAGTACTTTATATTTAAACACCTTGGAAACAATTACATTACAAGTACCACTATAATGTCAAATAAGTTCAAGAAGCGTTTGCACAACGCTCTCAGGGACAGGGGGAGGATTTTTGGGGTGGTCTGTGAGAGGCCAGGACTTGGACTGGGTGATCCTTGTGGGTCCCTCCCAGCTCTGGATATTCTGTGATTTTCCATGAATGATAAACGTACATCACTCAGAATTTCCTGGGCTTTTCTGGCATGAATCACATCGTTTTCTTCAGGGGAACAATTCCACTGGTGGAAGTAATGCCGGTACTCCAGGTCACTGAGGATGTGCTGGCACTTCTTGGCCAGCACGTGGTTCATCATGTCACTTGGAATGTGGACGTTTTTCTTGGTGTCTTCATAATTCTTTCTGTAGGCCAACTGAAAAAAAACAAGGATTGGGGAAAGGGGGAGAGGAAAGAAGAATGATTTGCTGCATAACTTTGACTAACAGGTCAAGACCTGATTTCTGGATTTTATAGCTAAACTCCCATGGGATTCAACAGCATGAAATCTTAACTTTGATATTAATCACCATTTATTCTGATGAGGTTCTGGAAGGACAAGAATGACCTTCTTCACTTGCAGTTTTAACAGCTGGCGAGAAAATTAATAAGATCTCAAGATCTAAAAAGTCCTATGCTACAAACATGGTCTTCATCAAATTAAAGACAGAATATTTGGGATTACAGTGATTTTAGGCACTGCATGACTTGCTGTAAGTGCAGTGCTGATAACAACAAAACACCACGTGTGCACTCACTTTTCCAGTTCTTAAACTCCTATTTCAACTCAAAATCTACACTTTTATTTGTAAAGCAAGAGAATCCCAATTTCTTACTCCTCATATGCATAAACTGAAATAGAAATCACTATTCTATGTCTTTCTTTTCTTTTTCTTTTTTTCCTATTCCATGTCTTTATTTTCTTCCTATTCCAAGTCTTTCTTTTCTTCCTATTCCCTGTCTTTCTTTTTTTCCTATTCCACGTCTTTCTACGTCTTTCATTTCCTATTCCATTGTGCCTTTCCTATTCTATTATTGTCTAATAACTAAACAAATCCCTCTTTAATCTCCTAAATCACTTCAACTTCGATTAATTAACCCACCCATAAAATAACCAGTCAGGAAACACAGACGTGTTGGAATCACTTTGAGTGATGTTCTTGTGGATTGATGAGTCCAACTTGACCTCGGACGTCTTTTCCAACCTTAATGACTCTGTGATTTTAGAACCCCATTAAGCATTGCAGTGTTTATGTTTGAACAGTGAAAGAGTGGATTTCTTTGGTGAAACAAACAGTGAGATGAAGACAGTGGCAGATGATCTGCTCAGGTAACTCTCTCCTTACCGCGCTCCTCATTTTCTGGAATTCCAGCGAGTGAACGACACCGGGGAAATCCCCAATTTCCTTCCCTGCCAGGTAATGGCCTTTCAGTTTCTCATAGATTTCCTTGTATTTACGCTGCAAAATAGTCACGAGGAGGTTTTAGTGTTCGCTCTGACAGAAATATGGGGGAAAAGGGGAAGGATGGAGAATTCCTGACCTCGCTGTTGATGTGGTTTGCGTGTTTGGCTCCGACGAGAGGCACGTACTTCTCATCCAAAGTGTATCCAATGGGCTTGCTCTGCTCCCAAGCCTTCTTGTAATGTTTCTAGACAAAGCACACACAGGGTTTGGTAAAAAAAAAAAATCAGTTATATCTTCCAAGAAACACACATGTCATGTCATTATTTTTACGGAGTGGTACCCAAGAAAGTAAATTAATGTTAATTTTGAACCCTTGTTCCCTGATTTCTGCTTGCTTTATTATATTCATATCCAGAAGAGTAACAAAAATATCCAAAATGTAGACATGAACTCTTGTTTAAAAGTGCAGTATAGAATTGAGACTGATAAATTTATAGATATGTGAGTGAAATTGGGAAAAATCTGCAAGTAATATTGGTGTGTATCACAGAAACATTAACTGTGCCAGTGGTACTTTTCTAATACATCTTGTTATGTTTAATATTAAATATATTTACCTTCAGACTGAATTAGGAAGTGTCTACTTTTATGAATGAGTGGTCACTTATATTTTCAAAAAACAGAGGTTTCCCATTAAAATTAGTGAAAGTACTTAAAAGTAACAGTTTTATAATGTCCAGTCATCTACAATTTTCCTTTCTCACAAAAAAAACCAACTGTGAATTTCATCAGTAGCCCAGGAAGAGATTATTGGATGGAATTATAAATTGGTTTTGTCACAAAAACTCTACTACTACTATTCCCACTTCCAAACACCACCCAGCTGTGCTGTAAGACCAGTCCAAAAAGGAAAGGAATTATCCTGATTCCAGCGATCCAAACCCAGAAATTAAATAACTTCCCCTGTGCCACCCGGACAGACCTCTGACAGAAACAGGAGCAGAACACTTTCCTGAAGTCCATTTCCCATTCTGCTGCTTTCCAAACCAAGGAATCAGGGATGAGGTGGGGATTTTTGGGCTCCTACCTCGCTGTGCAGTAAGGACATGTCCTTGGCGTGGTGCAGTGCAGGAGTGTCGTCAGACCCGATGTACTGGCCTTTCTCAAGGTTAAAGGTTTCTTTGTATTTTAGCTACAAAAGGAAAACAAACACAGTGTCAAATCCACAGGAGAAATACATCATTCCAACCAGTCCAACTGTTGGAAGTAGACATTAATTTTCTCTAATGGGTATCGTGAGAACGAGACTCAATTTTCAACTACCACAAGCAAAAGCTATGTAAAGTCTCAATCAGACACATGCTATATCCTTCTACAGAAAAATGTTAAATTACTTTGGATAAAATGTTTTGTTGTTCATTTATATCTCTTCTTACTAAATTTATTTACCCCAGGGGAGCCCGTTATTACCGAAGCAGCATTTTCCAACACACACACAGAGGGTTAAACATAGCACAGCTGAGCGAAAGCAACTAAATCATCTATTAATTCTTGCACACAAGTTTCTATGACAAGAAACAGTCCATACATCACTCTGGTTGACAGAGTTCATCTTTGCCAACACGATGTCAGGAGTGTCAACCACACTGGTGTATTTGGAAAAGTTATCCAGGGCTTCTTTGGTGTATGATCTCTGCAAAAGAGATGAAATAATACCTCCAACACTGGGCCTGAGAAAGCAACGCTCTCTGTGCCACTGTTGAAATGTTCTCTCTCACCTTATTTACCAGTTCTTGGGCATTCTTAACCTTCTTGTGCTCCACCGAGTCCAGAGGGATCCAACCGATGCCACGAAGCCATTCCAAGTCGGATTTGTAGATGTTCTGAGTCACAAAGGCAATGGAAAAGGAAGGAAAACATTTAATTCAGGATGAATCAGGCACTGTGCTGGGTGGGCAGGGCCCAGCGCATCTGCAGCACCACTCACATCGCTCTGCAGGTCGTAGGCCTGCCGCGCGTGGATGACGTCGTTCTGGTCGGGAAGACACGTCCACTGGTGCAGGTGCTGGCGATAGTCAACGTCACTGACCAAGTGCTGCCCTTCCTTTGCCGCCACAACCGCCATGGCATCCACAGGGATGTGGATTTTGGACTTGGTTTTGTTGTAGTTGGCTTTGTACAGGCGGTCGTTCTGGATCTCGCCCGCGTGCTCGCACCACACCAGCTTGGGGTCATCCCTCATCTTGGCAACGCCCACGTAGTGACCTCTCTGCTTCACGTACTCAGCTTTGTATTTCAGCTGATGGGAGAGGGCAGAAACGGGGATAAATCAGCACTGACCGTGCCCAGGCTGGTTCTAACCTGGGAACAGCTGCACAAAGAGCAGATGAGACAGAGCTGTCCAGCCTTTGGTTTTCAGTACATGACCAGATAGATACATGAGGTAAACAGGAATATTATTTTTTATAGGCCTCCCACTTCAAAACGCAGCATTTTCTAGACTGAAATGCTATCAATTTTCAGGAATCAGTATTGTCAACGCAAGAGGAAATGTTTGCTAATAAGTGCATTTAATCTCATTTTTGTAATAAATTATTTCAATAAGAAATAACTGAAGAGTGGATGTTTATTTAAAGTACTTACATCACACCGTTTTGATAAAATGTATATTCAAAAAAAGAATCATGTAATAATTTTAATATCCATTATGCACAAGTTGAAAATGTAAAGTGTGTACCTGCTTAGAGGTTTTCAAGGAAGAAGCCTCCATAATGTGCCAAAAAAGTGAAATCAGAGCCATATATTAGAATCACAATATCACTTCAATTATTTAACATTTATAAAATATGAAAGTCCACCTCGGTTGGTTTTGAAAGGATATTTCTGGAGAGAGTGAATGTGGAAGGGTGAGTCTGACTTTCCAACACTGACATCTCCAAAACCCATTATCACCGAGATGGCTGAACTGTTTGGAGGACAGTGACTCCTGAAAAGTCTGGGTGTTAGCCCACACTGAAAGCTTTCTAAGTCTGTTGTTGTATTTTCAAGGTTTGTAACATTTCAGGTTTCTAAGCACTTGTTTTCCCAAGGAGAAAAATCCTTACCTCACTCTGGACATCGCTGGAGTGCTTGGCATGAGAGATCTGCACCGTGTCAGGGGGCAACAGGTACCCAGTGGCTTTTTCTTTCTCCCAACTCTCCTTATATAAACTCTGTGGGAAATAAAAGTGAGGAGGAATTCAACACTACTATAATGATAACTATCACAGTGTGTGTATATAAATATATATATATATATATATATATATTTCTAGGCCAGGTTGAACAGGGCTTGGAACAACCTGGTCTAGTGGAAGGTGGCCCTGCCCATGGCAGGGGGTGGAATGAATGAACTTTAAGGTCCCTTCCAACCCAAACCATTCTATACATGTGACCTACATTAAAATATAACAATAAGAAATCCTTCCTTTGGGTTGTTCTTAATAAAGCAGGTTTTCTAAATACCTTAGAAGAGTTATTAATGTGAGTGGCAACTGCCAAGGAGGGATCACGTACCTGGTTTAGAATCCTGGCGGCCTCCCGGGCCATATCCAGCTGTGGTGTGTCTGTCAGGGTGTAATTGGACTTGGCCTCATTCCAGGCTTTGTGGTATTTAATCTAGAACAGGGAAAGAAGAGACTGCCTTGTGGCACCATCACAGACTTGGGAAAACACATCAATTGTGCATGAAACGAGAGTTTGTAGGGTTATTGGACAAAGTACATTAAACACAGAGTCCTAAAAGTCAAATGTGGCCCAGACACCTGGGAGCAAACTCACATCACTGAGAATCTCCCCACTGTTCTTCGCTGTGACGTAATCAACCCTGTCGGCCACCGGGGTGAAGGGAAGGGTTTCAGCCTTTGTGCGGTACTTTCTCTGCACAAGAGGAAAGAAAGGAGGGGACAGTCAGATCCCCCTGGAATACAGCCTGGATAACACAGCAATTCTGAATGCAGACTCAAGGCAAGGAGGTTTCCATGGAAGGAAGGCTCTCCACGCACAACGAACGTTGTGCAAATATTACAGCTGTCTTTTTCATTAAAAACAAACTGATGTATTTACCCATTTACAATACTTTGGATGACTAACACCCTGGAGCAAATTTTAGTATTGAAAACCACTTTGTTACCTCACTCAAGAGATCTCCAGCATATTTGACATGCTTGACTCCAAGGGAATCATTGGGCAGCCATCCAATGCCCCGCAGCCATTCCAAATCAGCTTTGTAAACAGCCTGGGAAAACAAAACAGGGTCCCTGCTGTTAGTTACAGCTCCAGCAAGATCCATAAATACTGGCTCTTACTTCCAGTGGCTCAGAGGAGAGCAATAACTCCAACATGAGCACTACATCTGAATTTAGCGGTCTTTGAACCTGGCAAAACATAAGTGGTATATATTTTGTACTCCTAACAAAGAGCAAAACGAATTCTCTGAGTTCAGCAGATTCCCACTATTTACAGCTGAAGCAGAAAAAGAAGAGACAACTCATGACTGCCTTAAGGGCTGTTCTCATGCTGTCTTACATCGCTCTGGAGGTCGTAGGCCTGCCTGGCATGGATGACGTCGTTCTGGTCCGGGAGGCAGATCCACTGGTGCAGGTACGTCCGGTACTCGGCGTCGTTGACCAGAGTCTGCCCGTGCTTGGCTGCCACGATGGACATCATGTCCACTGGGAGGTGGCACTGGGTCCTCAGCTTGGCAAAGTTCTTCTTGTACTCCCGCTCGCTCTGAACTTTGGCTACGTCGAGGGCAAACTGGATTTTCGAGTCCCCTTTGGCGTCGGGAACTCCGACGTAGTGGCCCTTCTGCTTCTCGTGCTCCAGTTTGTATTTGTACTGGGGACAGAGCACAGCCCACCGTTAGAACAGTTACCAGGAGGAGTTCTCAGGGCATGGGAAGGTCCAGCTGTCTCTTGGCACTTACATCACTGGCAATCTCTCTGGAGGCCTTGGCTGTCTTGATGGGGATCGCGTCCGCTCTCAAATCGTAGCTCGCCTTCACCTCATCCCAAGCTCCTTTGTACTTTTTCTGAAAGGACAGAAAAAATGCCACACATGTGCTGAATGCTCTGCCATTTGCCATGGAAGAAACACAGAATTCCTGCCATCTGTGTGCTCAAATACCACAGATTTAGTTGGGCATGGCTCCTGCCTCCCAGCCATAAACTGTGCTGCCTTTAAAACATCCACAGGGCCTGCAACACCAGTTTTGCAACCCATAAAGCACGGAAGGGTGTTTGTATAAGTTTAGGAAATATTTATATGCCTTGGGCTCTCATTTATTTCAGTAAAATATTACCTGAATGGTGCACGACAATGATAATTTTTAAACAGCTTTCTGCAAGCATTTGTTTTAAAATGTCTAAATACTTTAGGGACACTCAGCACAGGGAAGGGAATGTTACAAGCCCTGTATGGGGACAGACTTCACTGAGATTTGTGTGACTTAATCTTCAGCTTTGGAAACAACATCTTAGAATGATATAATTCAGTGGACACACATACTATGTCAGAGAATTATAGAGAATAGTAGAAAGTAACAAATAATGTAGAAAGTAGAAAATGCAGAAAATAATGATTAACATACCTGGCTATAATTAACAGCATTAGCCTTGGCTAGGTTGATTTCAGGTGTGTCTGGCATAATATGGATCATGGTCTTGTCCTTTTCCCAGGCTTCTTTGTATTTTGGCTGTTAAAACAGTTTATTTTATATTATAATGACGGAATTTCACTTGACAATCGCATCAAATGCCATAAATCTCTGCTGAATTATCATTTTCAAACAATAAAAAGCTTGGAAAAGCATCGAGCTGAAAACGCCACTGCTTGATGCTGTATTTTAGCAGTGAGATTTCCCCCTTTCAGCACTTCAGGAGGTCGTTACGTACAATGCTGAGCTGCTCAGCGTTTGTTTTAGCAAGGACAACGTCCGGGGAATCCACCACACTGGTGAACTTCAGCCTGTCGATGGGTGTCCGGTACACGTTGTCACTCAGGAGGTCCTGGGCATTCTTCACCCTCTTGATCTCTGGAGACTCATTGGGCAACCAACCAATGCCACGGAGCCACTCCAGGTCTGACTTGTACACAGCCTGAATGACACAGGGAGAGGAAAAACGGCGGGTTTAAAATCATTGCCATCGTTATTTTGAATTATAGAAAGCAGTGTATGTTTCATATCCAGCTAGAGATGGATCAGTCCTTTTTGCATACAAGAGATGTCCATTGTAGCAAGTAAAATTAAATCTGGGAACCAGGTTTTAAGTAGTTCCTTTCTTAAATAACACCTTCTAAAAGCTTGTGGAGTTTAATAGAGGGGAAACAAGTGAAAGGAATTGCTGCTAATGGTGATGAATATTAAGATCTTAGAAGACTCCTTCTCTCCCCTCCCAAATCCTTAGTCCTCCAGTCATTTCAACAATACACAAGTCCAAACAAAAAAAAAACCAAGATTCCCACCAGGAAATGTGGCCAAAAGCAAGGAATGCGAGTCTCACCTCAAAGCTCAGAATTGGAACAGTGGAACAGTGACTGATGTTGACTGGCAAGCCAGCAAAGCCAACTCAGGAAATCAGTTGCACTGATTCCTCCTGCTCAATCAGCCACTGAAACATTTCACTGTACCTTACACTGTTTGCTTCCAGTTAAATATATTTCCAGCTGACTCAAATAAACAGGAGTAACAAAAGGCAGTTGATTCCAAGGCAGCAAACAGCTTTCACTCCTAAGTCCCATCAAAGCAAGAGAGACAAATCCTTCATCCCCTCCAAATCATACCACTCCAAAAGCACACGTAACCCAGCAGATACCAACTAAAGTTTTATAAAATTTAGAGGGAAAATGAGTGCTTCTTAAAGGTGAAAAAGAGCAGATTATAAAAAAAATTGAGGAAAACAGTCCAAAGATAAATCTGTTGTAACTGTATAATATCAAACCATCAAGACTACAATATATTAAATAGCAAGAGCAGCGACCACCACGTCTCTCGAGACACTCACGTCACTCTGCAGGTCGTAGGCCTGCCGCGCGTGGATCACGTCGTTCTGGTCGGGAAGACACGTCCACTGGTGCAGGTACTGCTTGTAGTCGATGTCACTGACCAGTGCCTGGCACTCCTTGGCCGCCTGCACCGACAGGGCATCCACGGGGATGTGGATCTGGGTCTTGGAGTCGTGGTAGGCCTTCCTGTAGAGGCGGTCAT